>NW_007729431.1:158920-166241 GCF_000696425.1 Galeopterus variegatus | reverse complement strand
TCACACACACACACACACACACACACACACACACACACATTAGGTTTAATAGCAATTGCTTTATTTGGGTGCTCTGGTGTTGGGTGTATATTTATTTAGAATTGTTATATCCTATTGTTGAATCAATCCTTTTATCCCCTTTTTATCTTTTTTTACTTTCCTTAGCTTGAAGTCTATTTTGTCTAATATAAGTATAGCTACTCCTGCCCTTTTTTCATTTCCATTAGCATGATATATCTTTTTCCATCCCCTCAATTTCAATTGATGTGTGTCTTTATAAGTGAAGTGAGTTTCTTGTAGGCAGCATATTGTTGGTTTCTGTTGCATAATGCACTCAGCTACTCTGTGTCTTTTAATTGAGGAATTTGATTTGTTTACATTTAGAGTTGTTATTGATATAAAGGGACTTCATGCTGTCATTTTGACACTTTTTTTCTGATCCTTTTTAGATCCTTTTTTCCTTTTCTTCTTGTCTTCCTTTGTGATTAAACAGTTTTCTCTAGTAGTATCTTTTGATTTCTGACTATTTTTAGTATGTCTATTATAAGTTTTTGTGGTATAGTTTCCATGAGGCTTACAAAAAAATATAGTTATAACAAATTATTTTAAACTAATAACAACTGAATTTTGATAGCTAAGAAAAAAAAAGCCAACTCTATGCATTGACTTCATTGACCACTACCACCACCCCCGCTTTTTTTGACATTTTGTTGTTTCAAGTTACATCTTTTGATATTACCTATCTTTAAACAATTGTTGAGTTTGTTGTTATCTTGTTGGGTTTGTCTTTTAATCTTCGCAGTAAGGATATAAGTGGTTTATTCAGCACCCTTATAACATTGGAGTATTCTTAGATTGTCTGTATGCTTAATTTACTAGTGAGTTTTCTACCTTCAAATGTTTTGTCATTACACTGTAGTGTTAGATTCTTTCAGCTTGAAGAACTCCCTTTAGCATTTCTTATAAGGCAGGTCTAGTGTTGATGAATGTCCTTAGCTTTCATTTGACTGGGAAAGACGTTATTTCTCCTTCATATTTGAAGGTTAGTTTTGCTGGATACAGAATTCTTGGTCGACAGTCTTTTTCCTTCAGTGTGTTAAATATATCATCCCCACTAGAGTGAAATCCTCTGAGAGCCTTATGTGGGCTCCATTGAATATTACATGTTTCTTTTCTCTTGCTGCTTTCAGTATTCTTTATTTGTCTTTGGTTTTTGATAATTTGATCATGATGTGCTTTGGAATGTTCCTATTTGGATTAAATTTTATTTGGTGACCTCTGAGCTTCCTGTGACTAGATCTTGTCATCTTTCTCCATGCTTGGGAATTTTCAGCCATTATTTCTTTGAACATGCTTTCTACATCTCTTCCTTTTTCACCTCCCTCAGCTACGCCAATTATGTGGAGGTTATTTCACCTGAAGGAGTCCCATAAATGCTGTAATTCTGTTTCATTTTTTAAAATTATTTTTTCTTTTTGCTCTTCTGGATAATTTCTGTTCTGTCTTCGAGCTCACTGATTCTTTCCTTTATTTGATCAAGTCTGCTGTTGGAGCTTTCTATCATGTTTTTTAGTTCAGGTAACATATTCTTTATTTGTAGAATTTCTACTTGGTTTTTAAAAAATTGATTCTGTTCCTTTGTCAAGTTTCTCATTCTGCAACTGAATTACTTTCCAATATCATTTTATTTCTTATCTGTATTTTCTTGTGACTTCCTGGACATCTTTAAGAGAATTATTCTGAATTCTGTCAGACATTGCATAAGCTTGCTGTTTTTCTGGGTCCATTTTGCTGGTGCTTTGCTGGTTTCCCTTACATGTGTTGTATTTCTTTGCTGTTTCTTGATCTTTGTGTCTTTACATTGATGACTGTGCATTTGAGAAGACAGCTATCTCTTCCAGGTTTTATAGTGTTCTTTGGTAGTGTTAGACCTTTATCACTCAATATAAGAACTTTGCCTCTGGCTTGTGTTTTTTTTCACACTCTGTGGCAGGTTAATAGCAGCCACTGCCACTTACACATTGCACAGGAACTAATTTGCTGTCCTGTGGTTAATTCCCAAATTGGGGGAAACTTCCTGTGCCTGAGCTAAATTGTGTCTTTGCTGTTGTTTCCCAGACACAGAAAAACTTTTTGTGCACACTGGATTTTAACTCTCAATCTTTCAGTCACTTTTGGGTCTTGTGGGGTGTACATATATGCAACTGGATTGTGTGGAAAATCTGGCCTGGGACTGAGTATTTCCACAAAGTGTTCCTCCTGCAGTTCTGTCTCACTGAACAGTGTCTACTGTGTGGTACCTGTGCCAAACAGAAGGCAGAACAGCTGCCAGAGCTGCATCCCAATGCTCCTCTGTTGGATCAGTCCCCCATCCCCAGCACTTTGAAGAATTTTTGTGGAGTGGGACCTGTACAAGTTTCCTGTGAAGACTCACCAAACTCTGGGTGAGTCCTTCATCAGCTTCAGCCTCTCCCTCCTATGTGGGTCCAGGGTAAGCTTGTGAGTAGCTTTGCTGGCCTAGATATGGGATGGTGCATTCAGAAGCAGTATTTTTTTTTCTTATTGCCAGTAGCCATGGCTCTATTTTCCCCTACCAAGTACACAAAGGGTGCTGCTGTGGGTTTACCATCTCCAAGTAGCTGCTCTGTGTGCTGGTAGCTGCTGTGTGTGCTGTGCCACACCAGCCTAGGGATCAGCTGGGGTTTGGACTGACTGGGGTAATCCCTGCTCCCACTCACCATGGCCTTCCATGCCTTTACAGAGTCTGTGGGTCTCTCTTCCTCTTCCCCTGAGTTCCAGTGATTTCAGGATGGCAGTTTTTGTGTTTTAATAGTTGTAAATTGTTCTGTTGTGGGGGGAGCAACACTGGGGGATCATTTATTCCACCATCTTGGTGACATCACTCAACAAGCATTTAACAAAAAATCTGTGAGGTTCCAGTATTGTTCCAGGTGCATGAGAGACATAAATAAAAAGTCTGACAACAAACAAATAAGTCAATCTTTAGTATGTCAGCTGAACAAAAGTATGATAAAAGAAGAATAAAGCAAGGTAAAGAGAATATGGATGTGATTGCTGGCTAGGATTTGTGGTCAGGGAAGGCCTCACTGAGGAGGTGATATTTGAGCTAAAAACTGAAGGAGGTGAGGAAGTGAGTCATGAGTGTATCTGGAGGAAGAGCATTAGGAAGAGGAAATAGTAAGTACAAAGGCCCTGAGGCAGGATTTCATCTAGTATGTTTGAGGAACAGCAAGGAGGCCAGTATGACTTTAAAGGAATGAGTGTGAGGGAGGATAAGAAGAGATAAGTACAAAGAGGTAAGTGGTTATCTGATGAGAAAAGGACTTGTGGGCCACAGTAAGGACTTGACTGGCTTTTCCTGTGGGTGAGACTGGAATCCCTGGAGGGATTAGAGCAAAGGGGAGATCTGAGCTGACTTATATTTTGATAGGGTCACTCTAGTGCCGTGTTGAAAATAGATGTAATGGGAAGGGTGGAAGTGGGGAGACCTGTTAAGAAAGAATTGTAGAGAAAATGGTGGCCTGGATCAGGATCATGATGATGGAAAGTGCTGGACTACTGAAAACATTTTTACTAATTTATTATGGGAACTTTCAAACATAAAAGTAGACAGAGTAATAAAATGAAACTGCGAGTACTCATCACTCAGCTTCACAATGACAAACTCAGAATCATCTTGTTTCATTAATATCCCCTCCCCATCTGTATTATTTTAAAGCAAATCCAAGACATCAGATAATTTCATGTGTAAATATGTCAGTAAGTATTGCTAAAAGAAATCACCTCAATACCCCAATAACATTATCATACTTAACAAGAAGCAACAAGAACTCCTCAGTATCTCCAAATATCCAGCTGGTATTTGAAGGTAGGGCCAATGGGATTATCTGATAGATTGGATCTAGGATTTAGAGAAAGATAGGGATCTAAGGTGACTAAAATTTTGGGCCTGACAACTGGAAGGATTGTTTTAACATTTAGTGAAATGAGGGAGACTGCAGGAAAAGCGGGTTTAGGGATGGGGGTGGATAAAAATTTCGATTTAGACTTTTTGTGACTGGCAGTACAGGTCTGCCTACATAGCAAAAACCAATAGTGGATTAAACCAGTATTTTCTCTCTTTCTAATCTAACAATTCTGAGAGTAAAGTTATGCAGGGATGGTACAGTGTCTATAGTGCTGGGGACCCGATCTCCTTCTACTTTGTCACAATTCTTTCCACAAATAGAGCTTCCATCTTGTAGCCAAAAATGGAAGGTTGAGTTCCATCTCTCTTCTACAGGAGAGAGAGAAGGGGAAATGGAGAGGATACCCCTTTTGTTTAAAGACAAGATCTGAATGTGACATGTGCCACTTCTTCACAGACACCATTGGCCAAAACTGTCACATTGCCACATGCAGCAAGAGAGTAAATACAGTTGTCACTTGGTATCTTCAGGGGATTGGTTCCAGGACCTTCCACAGATATCAAAATCTATGGATTTTCAAGTCCCTGATATAAAATGATGCAGTATTTGCAAATAATACTTTTGTATACTTTAAACCATCTCTAGGTCACTTATAATACTTAATACAGTGTAAATACTATGTAAATAGTTGTTATACTGTATTGTTCTTATTTGTATTTTTTTTATCGTTGTATTTATTGGGGGGGGGGCGTATTTTTGACCTGCAGTTGATTGAAACTGCAGATGTGGAATCTGCAGATGTAGAATCTGCAGATACGGAGGGCTGAGTGTATGAGTATAGTCTTTAGCTAAGTAGCCTCATTCTTATCTAAAACTTGGGAGTCTATGTTAATGGAAGAAAGGGAGATTGGGTGCTGACATGCAGCTGCTAAAACGTAAGTCTGAGAGGCTAATAGACATTCAGGTGGAGCTGTTGCATGTTTGCATTGAGTCTGGAGGTGGAGTCCAGCTGGAGACGTATATTAGAGATGCATAAGCATGGAGATGGTATTCTAATCCAAAGAACTGGTAATCACCCCACAAGCATAGCCAGAGAAGGGAAGGGGACCAAGGCTGAGCCCTGAGGCTCTCCAGTATCTCATGGTTGAGGACACGAGGACAGACCAGTGAAGGAGCCCTAAAAGGAGTTGCCACTGAGGTAGGTAGGAAGAGAACCAAGAGGGGGTGGCATTTTGGATGCCAAGTGGCAATTACATGGGACATTGATTGTCCCTTAATTTTTAGCCCAGACAGGTGATTATTTATTTATGGTCTCAAGCTGAATTTTGGGCTTGCTACATATCCTGTATATTAAATGTACTCCTCAAATTTGAAGAATATCTACCTGACCATTTTAGTGCAACACTGCAACCAACAGAAATAAAGAAATTTCACCTTATTTTTATAGATTATAAAAGTTTTCACAATGCTTTGTAATTATTTATGTGTATTTTTCTCCACTCAACCATAAATATACCCCCAATGCAGAGACTGTGTTTTATTTAATTCTGTATGTATTTAATTCTTTATTTTTTCTAGCACAATGCCTGGCATGTAATAGGTGCTCAACAAATATTTTTGAATGAATAAAGACATACTTTTTGAGACTTCAGCTTTGGTCATAATGTGCTGCATATAGTCTAGTTAGATC
The DNA here is from genome assembly GCF_000696425.1 of Galeopterus variegatus. Taxonomy (NCBI): domain Eukaryota; kingdom Metazoa; phylum Chordata; class Mammalia; order Dermoptera; family Cynocephalidae; genus Galeopterus; species Galeopterus variegatus. The sequence continues at coordinate 160,622 of NW_007729431.1, read as the reverse complement.
CAGTTAGACCCTGCATTAATACTTTGCTGTCTTTCTAAGCCCTCCTGTGTATTCTGAGGGTGTCTTAGTCAGTCTGGGCTACTATAAAAAAATATTAGGGACTGGGTGCCTTAAGCAAGAAATATTTATTTCTTACAGTTCTAGAGGCTGAGAAGTCCAAGATCAATGTGTTGGGCAATTTGATTCCCCATGAGGGCTCTTTCCTGGTTTGCAGATGGATGCCTTCTTGCTGCATCCTCACATCATGGAGAGATAGAAAAATCATCTCTCTCATGTCTCTTCTCATAAGGGCACTAATCCCATTTATGAGGGATGTACCCTCATTACCTACTTATCTCCCAAAGACCTTACCTTCAAATACTACCAATTGGGGATTAGGTCTTCAACATATGAATTTGTGGGAGACACAAGCATTCAGCCCATAGCAGAGGGTTTACAGCCTGGAAATGACTTTTCTTGGAGTCCCGTGCCAGCAAGGTTCCAGTTAGAACCTGCTGATGAGGTGAGATCTTATGGGTAAAAGAAAGATAAGCCATGATTCCCTGGTGGGAGATAAGCTCAGACAATGGTGGACAGCAGCTGTGGGGTTGGCCAGTGACTCCTGGGTGAGCTCATGTCCTCTTGAGAATCATTGATTTGATGCTGCAGGAAGATGAGAACATTGGTGGCTTCTCTGAGGTTTCTGCACTTTCAGATTTCTTGAAACTGGCTGTTATAGGTTGAATTGTGTCCCCCACAAAGACGTGTTGAAGACCTACTCCAAACTCCTCAGAATGTGACCTTATTTGGTAATAGGGTTTTTGTGGCTGTAATAAGTTAAGATGAAGTCATACTGGAGTAGGGTGGATCCCTATTCCAGTATGGCTGGGATCCTTATAAAAAGAAGAGAGATACACAGAAGAAGAGAGGGCCATGTGATGGCCAAGGGAGAGATTGAAGTGTTGCAGCTGTAGGCCAGGAAATGCCAAAGATTGCCAGCCATCACTGGAAGGTAAGAAGAGGCATGGAAGTATTATTCTATATAGGTTTCAAAGACAGCATGACCCTGCTGACATTTTGACTGCAGACTTCTAGGCTCTGGAACTGTGGAATAGTTGTTTTAGGCTGCCCAGTTTGTGGTTCTTTGTTATGGCAGCCCTAGGAAATGAATACACCAGCCTTGTTGAAGTTTTCTCCCCAGCCTTTCCAATGGTTGGGTAAGCTTCAATTCCCTGTATTGAATCTCCTCCTACTCAAAATACCTAGGGTGGTTTCTTTCTTCTTGCACAAACCCTGAGTGCTCCAGGGAGTTCTCCTCACCTGGCCTCCAGAAAGCCTCTATGAGCTAGTGGGAACAGAAGGAGTGTGCTGTCACTTGTATCTTTCACCAACATGCATCCTGAGTTATTTATAGCAAACTACACACTTGCACCAGAGGAAAATGAATGAAGCCTCCCTGGCTAAACAGGAAATTTACTCAGCAATGACCATGAAGCATTTTTAATCTGGAAAGGACAGAGGGTGTTTACAGAACCAGTGTCAGATAGAAAGAGTTTCTTTCCTGTCCTCAGAGTTCCCCATTAGTACACTTCAAATATCCCTTTTTCCTTCCAGAGGAAAATTCCCCCCTTTTGACCACAGAGAATTCAATGTTAGAGTGGAAATAGAGTATTCTTCCTCTACTGCTGAAAACTGAGATGCCTAGTTAATGATCCTTTTTTAT
>NW_007729431.1:142987-158324 GCF_000696425.1 Galeopterus variegatus | reverse complement strand
TTAGCGAGGATTCTGTAAGCAAGGCTGAGTTGCTTCTTCCCGGTGACCTCATAGCCCTTTTCATAAAGCTCCACCATTGCACTTACCATGGGTGTAGAGTTTATTTATGTAGGTGGATTCTTTCACATCAGATTGCAAGCCCCTTGAGATCTGAATTGGGTGCTGAATCTTCTCTAAACTCTAATGCCCACAAAAGGGCGTAATAAAGAAACAAGCCTCGATCACTCACTTATTCTGGAGTTAGGAATGGAAAAGGTAGGGGCATGCCCCAGGCTGAGCCTGGGAACACGGAAGGTAGAGTGGCTTTGGGGCTAAGACAGAAAAATCAGTTTAGGCCTAAGAGGACCAGGAAGGGAGAGGTAATTAGTCAAGTGCTGCTTTGGACTGAAAAATTCAGAGCTAATTGGCTCCAAATACCCAGAAGGAGGTCCAGAGAGAGCAGCCAGAACCTAGAGGTCTCTCGGTTCCTGACAAATTTTCTGACTCAGGACCTTTTGGTAAAACTCCCCTATTTTGAATGTAGCCCGAGTTTTTGTTCCTTATAACTGGCCATTTCTGGGGCATGGTTATAAATTAGATTAAAGATAAAGTGTCTTCTTATTTTTTGTATTTTCTAAATATTCTGCAATTAGCACAGTCATTTTTAATCAGAAAAAAAGGTATATTGGGGTGCAAACTCCAGGTGGGGAGGTGAGGAAGGGCTAGTGGTCGTCTGTGGGCTGGGCTCCAGCATGGACTTGGTACCTGAGGGGACGGCAGTAGGAGCTGCTGGAGTCACAGGGGTTCCACCGCGGGCTGGGAGTACGGGGAGCAAAAGGAAAGACAGCCTCCCGGGCCTGAGTCGGGTAGGGGGTCCCCCGGAGCAGAGCCTGTGGGTGGAGGGGAGCACTGTTTTGCCTCTCTCTCTTCTAGGACCTGCAGCTTAGGTGGAGGGATGTGGCATTGGTAGGCCAGCTACGTGGGTGCAGGCGGCCACCTGGTGCCGGTGTGCGCTGCAGAATCCATCAGCCAGGCTGGGCTGGGCCCCACCTTTGCCGCGTGTGTGCATCGCCGCCCGAGGAGCCAGTTGGAACATGCTCCTCTGGCCAGCACGTGCTCCTCCTGCCAGCACTTCCTGGGCTCTCAGCTGAGACCTCCTTGGGCTGGCGGAGCGGAGGGACCATGAGCTTGCTGCCTGATGGCCCACGCAGAGACAGCCTGGTCTCCCGTCGTGGTGGCTGCTCTCCTTTCTTGGTCTGATTGAAAGGAGGTGGAGGCCAGTGAGAGAGACGGAGGAGGGCGGAGGAAGAGGAAAAAATGAAGCTGTCAATGCCTTGTCTGTCCACCACGGTGGCTTTCCCAGGGCCGGGGACTCTCCTGCGATGACTCAGCAACACTGCTCAGGCTCCCTCTGCCGTCCTGTTCTCGGGCATCTCCGCTGACTCCGTCCTGTCCTGAGATTCTTAGTGTTCTGTAGAGTTTGCACATCTGTTCTGCACTTTCTTCCTTTCTTCCACACTACGGCCTCAGCTAACGTCTAATATCCACAGCCCAGTTTCCTGCCCAACTATCTGAAAACATCCCCACATGGATGCTCTACAGGCATCTTGAACTTTGTATGTTTCAAACGGACTTTTTCATCTGCGCCCAAAGTCACTCTGCCTCCCCACATCCCCGGGCTGGGACACCCTGTATCCCAACCTGAAAACCATCCCCATCTGCAGTGGATTGAATGGCCCCCACAGTCATTAAAGCTTAATCTCCATTGTAACTGTTGAGGGTGAGAAATCCTATTATGGTAATCGAAAGGTGGGGCCTTGAAGAGGTGATTAGATTGCGGGACCATGTGGTGGATTAGTAATGGTGGTCATGGGCGTGGTTTGGGGGCTTTAAAAGGAGAGCCCATGAGGAGCTATCTCTCTCTTTCTCTCTGCTCCACCATTTTCTGCCATGTGAGACCCCCGCATTGCTATAAAGGCACCACCAAAGAAGACCCTCACCAGATGTGTTTCCTGGACTCCGGACTTCTCAGCCTCTGAAACTGTAAGCAATAAATTTCACTTTCTTTCAAATTACCTAGTTCCAGGTATTTTGTATAAGCAACAGAAATGGACTTTTACACAATCCTAAACTTCTTCTTGTCACTCGCCCCTCTCTCCCACATCTAATCAATTGCAAAGTCCTGCCATTTCCACTCTATCAGCATCCTCAGATCCATTTTATCTCACCCACCTGTATTCTACCTCACCCATCTCCACCTTATCTTAGCCATCGCTACCATTATTGTCTCAGTCAAGGCCTTTTGCATTCATCTCTAAGAGCTTCCTCACAGGTCTCTCTGCCTCAGTTTCTCCCCTACAGACTCTTCCAGAGTGACCTTTCCAAAACCAGGCTGGCATTCCCCTGCCTAACGCCCTTGCCTCCTTTCCCTGTCATCCTCACTCCCCACTCACTGTACTCGGCGCTGCAGTCACAGAGAGCTCCCCACTATTTCTTGGGCAGCCGCACCCCGCCATGCTATTTTCCCCATTCTCTGCAGAGGAACCCCTCTTCATATTTCAGGACTCAACCCAATGCCTCCTCTCTTGAGGAGTCTTCCATGAGCCGCCAGGAAGAGCTTTCTCTCCTTTCCCTTGGTCCCCACATCTCCTCTTGCTTTCTTTTACCATGGCACTCATGACACCATGCTGATATTGTTGCCCAGCCTACCTGCCACACTGGACTGTGGGACTCCTCAGGGGCAGGGTACTTTGTCACATTTAGTTTTGCACCTGTAATCCCTGACAAGTACCTTGTCCTTAGTACATGCTCCTATAATGTGGAGAGAAAGACAAAAAGAAGGAATCAATGAAGATTTATTATTCTGCCTGGTTATGCTGAATATTTAGAGTCTGCTTCTTCAGCAGACATTCCTCCTTCATGCACCTGTAGCTCCTGATTTTCCTTTGGGCATCCACTCCTTTCTGGGAGCAGTAATTCTGTCCAGGCAGCTCATACCTAGGCCTAAGCTAAGCCAATCAGCACAGCACATTCCTGTGGACTTTTGGTAATTGCCCCTCCCCTGTAAATTTCTGCTCATCTTTCAAGAAAATTCTCTTTCCTGTTGGGCTTGACAATGGGAAAATGTAAGTATGAGGCTGCTGTCACCTTGCCACAGCATGGAGCTTGCCAGTGACACTAAAGCCTGGGAGGAAGCAGAGCCAAGCACACAGACACAGAGAACGGGAGACCTGACCCCTGCTAGGCTTATCCCTGGATGTTTCAATAAACAGGATTGTAGTGGGTGGAATAGTGACCCCTGAAAGTTTATGTCCACCTGGAACCTCAGAATGTGACCTTATTTGGAAATAGGATCTTTGCAGATAGAGTTAAGGTAAGGATTCAGGTGAGGTCATAGTGGAATAGAGTGGTCCCTAAACTCAATAAGAATGTTGGTAGGTATTCTCTGTCCTAATATCATTCTGCCCTAATAAAAGACAGAAGAGGACACACAGAAACACAGAGAAGATGGCCATTTATAGATGGAATCAGAGATCGGAGTGATGCCCTCACTAACCAAGGAGCACCTGGGGCCACGAGAAGCTGGAAGAGGCAAGGAACGGGTTCTCCCCTGGAGCCTTTGGAGGGAGAATGGCCCTGCTGACACCTGATTTTGGACTCTCCTCTGGAACTGTGAAAAGAGACATTTCTTATGGCAGCACTAGAAAACTAATACTGGAGCCAATAAATACCCCTCTTTTTTTCTTTAAGCCATTTTGAGTTTTGTTTTGTTTAATGTCCCTTGTAGGAATCTTAATTGATAAACCAGTGGAGTGTAAAGAAATTGTGTTTATAGATAAAACCCAGTGATCATCACTTGATGACAGCTTAACAGCAAGACTCATCATGAGGAATCCGCGGAGCCCCAGGTGACAAGAGAGGTAGAGCCTCCAGCGCCTTTGCACCTGAAGTTTGACAAACGAGCACCCTGTCTCCAGTTCTAATTTAAACCACTTTTTGATGGACCGAGAATGAGTCGACATCTCAACCCTCCATGGACATACTCCGTGTGCTGTGTGGAGCAGAGTGGTACCTTGGGCCTCATCGTTATGAACATTTGAGTTTCTGCAGAAAAAGAAATGCATGAATTTGATTCCTTTTTATACCATCCCTATAAGGTCAGTTAGGTCCAGATGGGAAAGTGACATACGTGAGGACACATGATATTTCTTACTGAAGTGCTGGAACTGGGAACTTAATTGTCCCCATTTCCTAAGCCCCACCATCCAATAGAAATATAACTTGAGTCATACATATAATTTCAAATATTTTGGCAACCACACTGAAGAGGTAAGAAGACATGTAAGATTAACGTTAGTAATATATTTTATTTAACCTAATATATCCAACATATTATTATTTCAACATGTAATCAATATAAAACTTATTAATGAAATATTTTTCATTGTTTTATGGACACAGTTCTCTACCAATCCAGCATGCCCCTGTCCTGTGGGGCCACAGCACCAGAATTTGGCTATCAGTAGAGGGATTTACTGGTTTTCCTCAAAGCCGCACACCTTCCACTGCCTACACCCAGTTTCCATGAGGCCTCTTTTTATTTTGGATCTGATTCTGACTGTCCCCACACTTCCCCATCAAGCCTCACCACCCCACCCTTTGAAAATAACATTTCAAATCATATTCTCATGCAGCGTGAGATTTCTGAGCTATGATTCACTTCGAATTTCATCAGGGCTTAAGTGCTTTAATTTCTTTTTAAATAGGGTTGGGAGGAAAGTCAAACAGCCCAATAGAAAAATGTGCTAAGGATATTAAGAAGCAATTTATGTACAACAGGTTACATAGGAGCATCATAAGAAATATGCTCAGACTCACTAGCAGTTGGGGAAGTATAAATCAAGGCAACAATTTTTCCCATCAAACGAGAGTTTGACACTATTGAGTGTTGGTGAGGGTTGAGGAAAAGGGTACTCCTGGAAATTGTGGATGGGAGTGTAATTTCCAGCAACTCCTCTGGAGAAAAATTTGACAACATCTAGCAAAGCTAAAAACATGCACACCCTGTGACCAGCAGTTTTCCTTGGTATCTTCCCTAGGGAAGCTATCTTATGTGTGCACCAAGAAGGAAATAGGAGCATTCTTATGGCAGCACTATTTATAACAGAAGAAATTTGGAATGGCCTAAGTGTCTTCCAACAGGGAAATATATAAATATGCTGTGATTCATTCATACCATAACTACAACATACCACTTAAAAAGAATGAGGTAGATCTACATGTACTTATAGGAAATGAGCTCCAAGTCATTTTGATGAGGAAAAATCAACTTGCAGAGTAATACAGGAAGTATGGAACTTTATGTAAAAACATCACACTAAACAATGCTAATATATTTTTACAGATACTCACATAAGTTTGTAATGATACAGAGAAGTTTTTGGAAGGAGACGTGAAATCAACCACAGGGGATACGTTTGGGGAGGCTCAGAGGAGCAAAGGTTTAAGAGTGGTGGTCAGAGGGGACATCAGCCTTATCTGGAATTTAAAATTATTTGAGGCAAGCAATATTCATGTGTTACTTACAGAATTTAAAATTAATGAAGAACACAGTCATGGGAGGACTTCCTCATTTTTCCTGGCAGTGAGAAGCAGAGGCAAACATTCCCTCTTCCTGAGCCATCTGATCTCATTTCTTCTCATCCTGAGTTTCTGAGCCTGAGAAGGATCCTGGACCTTGGAAAAATTGCTTCCCTTCTCTCAGCTTCAGTTTCATTTGTAAAATAAGACAGTTGTACCAGATGATCCTTCATATTTTGCAACAGCAGTGTATTGATTCCAAATGACTAAATACACACTGCTGTTTCTGGAAGAAAACTAATCTGATCGAGACTCTGAATCAGATGTGAATCACTGATTCCAGGGACCATTTCTTCAAATTGAGCTTGTCCAAACTTTTTACACATGTTGTTTCACCATTAAAGAGTGTCACAGATAATGACACTCAAAATAAGATAAGACGCAAGAGGCTCGATGCTTCATGGAAATGCTATATGTTGTCAAATGTCAAATTGTTAATTCATGACTGAATGCCAGAGGCCTGACTTTCTCAAGAGAAATAGGGTGCTTGAACAGTAGACCATGAATCTAAATAGGAAAAGCTGGAGAAAATTGAAAGACAAGTCCATTTATGTCATCTGCAAGTCAATTTTTTGGAACTAGTTTGAATCAGCCTAATTTCGTGCATAAATTTATTCATTCAACAGATATCAAGTGTCTACAAGTCAGATCCGGTCTCTGCTCTGGTGGAGCTTAAAATTCACTATTGGAGTCCTCCCCAAAACAACAAAATAGCTAACATTTATTCAGCCATTACATGTGATTCTAGGGGCTATTCTAAGTTCTTCAATGGCTTATTTCATTGGATCCTTATAACAACCCAATAAGGTAGGTGTAATTTTTAACCCAATTTGCAAATAAGAAAATTAAGGCCTAGAGAGATGCATTGACTTCCCTAAGCCGACATTTCTGGTCGGGATGAATATGAGATTTCCCCCTCATACTTTGATACCAAAGTCTACACTCTCAATACACAAACAAATGAGTGTTAGTGGCAAATCGTGATAAACCATATGAAGAAAAGGAGCAGGATGTGAGAAGAAAAATAGAAGGTGAAATAAGAATAAGGTGATCAAGGGATGGCCTGTCTGAAGAGAGATGGTTTTCAAACTGAATATCTAATCCTAGAGGATTAAGAGCCACGTGCAAAATGTGTTAGCAAATGGGCAGAAAATAGCAACTATTCCCTGTGGCCTTGGTTGAGTTTGTGAATCCCTCTGTGAATTAGGAAGAACTCTTCCTTCTGTCTGGAGACCCCTCCTCTCACCTGTCCCAGCGTACAGTGTGGCTTTTCAGGCAGAGTTGGCCACTGCCTCCTCTGAGCCACCCCAGCCCTCGGACATCCTCCTCTCTGTTCACGTTTGGAGCCCTGCCCAGCACCTAGCCCAGAGCCTGGTACAGAGCAGGGCCCCATAACAACTTATGGTGTGAACTCCGCAGGGTCCAGACTCAAGAAATTGTTTGGGCACTTATTTGTACACTTTGTACAAGATTCCTTCACATGATAAATTACCACGTGCTCACTCTGTGTAGTTGATTTCCCCTGTGTCCTAATTGAGGAAACTGATATTCAGGGAGGGGAGGGATCTTCCCACGGTCACCCTTAGCCCACTGGAAGCACTTAGAGTTTGTATAAGAATAGTGTGTGTTGGGCCAGCCCGGTGGCGCACTGGAGAGTGCGCCGCTTGGGAGTGCGGCGGCGCTCCCGCCGAGGGTTCGGATCCCATGTGGAGACCGGTTCCCGCTCACTGGCTGAGCGCGGTGTGGGCGCAACACCGAGGGTTGCGATCCCGTTACTGGTCAGTAAAAAAGACAAAAAGGAAAAAAAAAAAAAAAGAATTGTGTGTGTTGAAGAGTCATCTAGACACCTCTTGCAGTTTTGAACTGGCACCCCAGAGTCTGGGAACTAAATTGTGCTGGTGAATCTTAGCTCAGGCACCCAGAACTGAAATGGGAAAAAAATCTGAGCTGGGAAAAAAACCTAAATAACCAAAGAACCAACCAGATAAGAGGGCATGCATCATTCTTGGAATAGAATTTGATTCAAACTTGCTCCATTCTGAAATCCCCTAATTCCCGCCCCCCCGGACATGATTCCTCACACCACTTCTAACTTATATTTCAGTATTATTTGGTATGCCCCAGGGTGCCCTGATGGACTTGAAATTTAGCAAAACTTCTAAAAGGGGTCATTTTAATTTGCGAACCATGAATAACTCTTAAAATAATAATTAATTTTTCTTCATTAATTTCGACCCCAAGACCCTGAGACTATTATATTTTATTATGTAAGCTCGTGGCCCTGGGACAAATAGAGATTCCAATGGAGAGTTATTTCTTCTCTATCCTGGCTTTATATCCGTCCAACAATTCAAATCTCTCGGGTTCATTATTTCTTCCCTCTTTTTCTTTAAAGAGCAAAGAAACAAAGAAAACTTCACTTGTTTTACTTTCCTTCTGGCTTCTGCCCATTTCTTTGTTCCCTTTTGCAGCAAAACTTCTTGGAGAAGTTATTTGTACTTGCAGACTTCTATTGCCTCTGAAACCCATTCCCACCAGCCATTTTTCTTGCTGTCATTGAAACTGCATTTGCTAAGGGGCCCATGATCTCCATGTTATTAAATACAGGGGTCCATCTTTGGTCCTCATTTCTCCTGGCCTTCCAGTAGCACTTGACAACTTGATCACTTCCCCTCTGGATGCAAATTCTTCACCTGACTGCCAGGTGATCTGGATTGTGTCCTCAAAGTTTTATGTATTTGTAGCTTCATCCCCACTGTGACTGTCAAGAGGGTGGGAAATACTACTATGGTAATTGAAAGATGGCGCCTTGAAGTGGTGATTAGATTGTAGGACCATACTGTAGTGAGTGGATTAATAATGGTGGTCAGGGGCGTGGTCCTGAGGGCTTTAAAAGGACAGTGCATGAGGAGCTGTCCCTCTCTCTGCTCTTCCATTTTCCACTATGTCACCGTTGGCAAGACCCTCACTAGATGTATACTCTGGACTTTGGACTTCCAGCCTCCAAAATTGTAATCAATAAATTTCATTTTCTTATAAATCATCTAGTTCCAAGTATTTTGTTATAAGCAACAGAAACAGACTAATATGCCAGGATATACTGCTCTCCTGGTTTTCCTTCCTCACACTAGTCATGCCCAGTCTCAATTGTCAGATTTTTCTTTTCTTTCTGACCAATCAGTGTTGAGTTGCTCCAGACCCAGTCTTTGATCCCTTTCTCTATAGTTTCCTTGATGATATCTTTAAATACCAACTGTATTCTGATGACTGTCACATTCATATTTCCAGCCCAACTTTTCTACTTAAGTCTAATTATCTATGCCTAACCACCTACTTGACATCTCCTCTTAGATATCTTGGGAACATCTCAAACTCAACCATCTCAGCTAGACGTCACATCACTCTTCCACTTCTGGGCCCAAAATGCTTCTCACACAAGCTATTCCATTTCAGTTGGTAGTAATTTCATCCTTCCAACTGCTCAATCCCCAAATCTTGAAGTCATCCTTAACTTCTTTTTTTCTGTCACATCCCAGTCTAATCCATCAGCTAATGTTGCTGATTCTACCTTAATTTTTTTCAGAATCTGATCACTTCCAACATTCCCACTCTTGTCCAAGCCCACTATCAGTTTTGGTTGGATGATGCTGTAGATTGATTGGATTGTGTTCCCCAAGTTCACATATTAAAAGCTTGATCCCCACTGTAACTGCTGAGGTTAGGAAATCCTATTATGGTAGTTGAAAGGTGGGGCCTTGAAGAGGTGATTATTCATAAGGACCATGCCATAGTGAATGGATTGATAAAGGTGGTCAGGGGTGTGGTTCTGAGGGCTTTAAAGGGGGAGCATATGAGAGTCTCTCTCTCTCTCTCTGCTCTGCCATTTTCTGCCATGTGAGACCCCTTCATTTCTTTAAAGCCACCACCAAAGAAAACCCTCACCAGATGTGTTCCCTGGACTTTGGACTTCCAAGCCTCTGAAACTGTAAGAAATAAAATTTTGTTTTCTTAGAAATCACCCAATTCCAGATATTTTGTTATAAGCAACAGAAAGGATTAATACAGATGACTTTATTAGCTTCCTAACAAGTTTCCTTGATTCTACTCTTGTTCCTATAAGACTTGTAGTGGATTGAATTATGTCACCCCAAAACTCACTGAAGCTTGAATTGTGTTCCTCCAAGTTTTGTGTAATAGAAACTTGGCCCCCACTGTGACTGTTAAGAGGGTGGGAAATCCTATTATGATAATTGAAAGGTGGGGACCTGAAGAGGTGATTAGATTGTAGGACCACATTGTAGTGAATGGATTAAAACTGGTGGTCATGGGCATGGTTCGGAGGGCTTTAAAAGGGGATCATGAAGAGTCTGTTTCTCCATGCTCTCTGCTCCACCATTTTATAGTGTGCTACCCTGCTGTCACTGAAGTCACCACCAAAGGAAGCCTTCACCAGATGTGTTCCCTGGACTTTGGATTCCAGACTCTGAAACTATAAGCAGTAAATTTCATTTTCTTATAAGTTACCCAGTTCCATGTATTTTGTTATAAGCAACAGAAACAGACTAATACAAGACTATTCTCAACTCAGCAGACAGAGTGATTTTCTTACAATGTAAATTAGGTCTTTCACTCTTGTCTACTCAAAACCATGCAATATCTCCCCAGCTCCCCATCCCCTTCAGAGTAAAAGACAAAGTTCTTACCATGTCCCTGATCTCACTAGCTAGAAAATAATCTCCCTGAAGCCAGAGATCATTGTTTTATTCACAAGTGATCTCACAGTACCTGGCACACACAGAGTGTTCAATAAATATGGCTGAATTAATAAATTAATGGATGAACTCTTTTCAACTACTCTGCCAAACCTCTAGATCAAATATGAACACGGATATCGTGTTGGAAGGGAATTTAGTAGAGTGGCTAACACCATGGGTTTTGGTTGCTTGGGTTCAATTGTGGCTTCCCTACTTACTAAATGCATGATCTTGGCCAGGATTCCTAACTTTGAGATCCCATTTTTCATCTATAGTACATAGATGATAACACATTGCATTTACCTCATAGGTTTATATCTAAGATGAAGTGAGAAACTGCATGTGAGGTGCTTAGCACAAAGGCAGGACTTGTCAATGTTAGTGTCTATCCTTGGGACCCCATAACTTTTGAGAATAAGGTGCAATGACTTCTCATACCAACTTCCCAGAGCTGGGCCAAACTTGACTGGTTATGGGCTCAGTTCTGCACAAGACTTCCTTCACTTTAGGAAGGATACCAATTGCAAGTTCAGAGGTCCTTAGGCTGCCAGCACTTCTGACCAGCTGATTTGGTGGAAGTATTTTCTGCTACTTCCTCAGGTTTGGTGAGTCACTAGGACAACTCACAGAACTCAGAAAAGCTCTATATTTATGATTACGATTTTATTATAAAGTGTATAAATGAGAACCAGCCAGAGGCAGAGACATATAGGGAGAGGTCTGGGAGGGTCCCAAACATTAAGCTCAAATGTCTTCTCCCCATGGAGTCAGGACACTCCCAGCACATCAATGGGTGACAATACACTAAGTTTGCCAGCAAGGGAAGTTCACCCAAGCCTCAATGTCCAAAGTTTTTATTGGAGCTTCATCCTGTAAGCATGATTGGTTGAANTTCCAAGCCTCTGAAACTGTAAGAAATAAAATTTTGTTTTCTTAGAAATCACCCAATTCCAGATATTTTGTTATAAGCAACAGAAAGGATTAATACAGATTACTTTATTAGCTTCCTAACAAGTTTCCTTGATTCTACTCTTGTTCCTATAAGACTTGTAGTGGATTGAATTATGTCACCCCAAAACTCACTGAAGCTTGAATTGTGTTCCTCCAAGTTTTGTGTAATAGAAACTTGGCCCCCACTGTGACTGTTAAGAGGGTGGGAAATCCTATTATGATAATTGAAAGGTGGGGACCTGAAGAGGTGATTAGATTGTAGGACCACATTGTAGTGAATGGATTAAAACTGGTGGTCATGGGCATGGTTCGGAGGGCTTTAAAAGGGGATCATGAAGAGTCTGTTTCTCCATGCTCTCTGCTCCACCATTTTATAGTGTGCTACCCTGCTGTCACTGAAGTCACCACCAAAGGAAGCCTTCACCAGATGTGTTCCCTGGACTTTGGATTCCAGACTCTGAAACTATAAGCAGTAAATTTCATTTTCTTATAAGTTACCCAGTTCCATGTATTTTGTTATAAGCAACAGAAACAGACTAATACAAGACTATTCTCAACTCAGCAGACAGAGTGATTTTCTTACAATGTAAATTAGGTCTTTCACTCTTGTCTACTCAAAACCATGCAATATCTCCCCAGCTCCCCATCCCCTTCAGAGTAAAAGACAAAGTTCTTACCATGTCCCTGATCTCACTAGCTAGAAAATAATCTCCCTGAAGCCAGAGATCATTGTTTTATTCACAAGTGATCTCACAGTACCTGGCACACACAGAGTGTTCAATAAATATGGCTGAATTAATAAATTAATGGATGAACTCTTTTCAACTACTCTGCCAAACCTCTAGATCAAATATGAACACGGATATCGTGTTGGAAGGGAATTTAGTAGAGTGGCTAACACCATGGGTTTTGGTTGCTTGGGTTCAATTGTGGCTTCCCTACTTACTAAATGCATGATCTTGGCCAGGATTCCTAACTTTGAGATCCCATTTTTCATCTATAGTACATAGATGATAACACATTGCATTTACCTCATAGGTTTATATCTAAGATGAAGTGAGAAACTGCATGTGAGGTGCTTAGCACAAAGGCAGGACTTGTCAATGTTAGTGTCTATCCTTGGGACCCCATAACTTTTGAGAATAGGGTGCAATGACTTCTCATACCAACTTCCCAGAGCTGGGCCAAACTTGACTGGTTATGGGCTCAGTTCTGCACAAGACTTCCTTCACTTTAGGAAGGATACCAATTGCAAGTTCAGAGGTCCTTAGGCTGCCAGCACTTCTGACCAGCTGATTTGGTGGAAGTATTTTCTGCTACTTCCTCAGGTTTGGTGAGTCACTAGGACAACTCACAGAACTCAGAAAAGCTCTATATTTATGATTACAATTTTATTATAAAGTGTATAAATGAGAACCAGCCAGAGGCAGAGACATATAGGGAGAGGTCTGGAAGGGTCCCAAACATTAAGCTCAAACCAGGTTTGGTGAGTCACTAGGACAACTCACAGAACTCAGAAAAGCTCTATATTTATGATTACGATTTTATTATAAAGTGTATAAATGAGAACCAGCCAGAGGCAGAGACATATAGGGAGAGGTCTGGGAGGGTCCCAAACATTAAGCTCAAATGTCTTCTCCCCATGGAGTCAGGACACTCCCAGCACATCAATGGGTGACAATACACTAAGTTTGCCAGCAAGGGAAGTTCACCCAAGCCTCAATGTCCAAAGTTTTTATTGGAGCTTCATCCTGTAAGCATGATTGGTTGAATCATTGGCCATGATACTCAATCTTTAGCCCCCCTATTCTAGGCTGAGCTACGGGTTGGTCTGTTATCATGTGGCTCAAAAACTCCAACCCTTTAATCACATGACTGGTCTTTCTGGTATGGCCCATCCCCATCCTGAGTCATCTCATTAGCGTAAACTCAGGTGTGGTCTGAGGGACCCATCACAAATAACAAAAACAATCCTATCACTTGGGAAATTCCAAGGATTTAGAGGCTACCTCCCAGGGGACAAAAGCTAGCCATATTTTTTATTACCCAGTAGAGGAGAGGGAGCATGACAGGAGGCAATGTTCTTTTCATCTCAAATCTCATGCCTGGTTTCATGAGGCTGACTGTACCCTTCTCAGCACTGATGTTTGCCTGTCTCCACTGGGGAAAGCACATGTTTGAACTTTCAGTGTCTTGGGCCCATAAATGAGCTTGTATTCCTTCTGCAGTCCTGTCTTCCTCCATATGACCCATTACCTGGTGCTACTCAGGGATTTTCATCAGGAGCCATCTTCCTGCATGGTCTTGTTCATACCCAGGGCTTCCAAGTCCATCTCTGAGCTGACCACTCCATTGTCTCTCTCTCCAGCCTGGACTCCTCACCTATGCTCCAGGTTCTCATGAGTAACTGCCCACAGGGCACCTCCTCCTGGCTGGACACAGCTCCTCTCGGCCAGCTGGTCCCCAAAGACGCTCATTCCCCCACCTCTCAAACCCATTTCTTCTCCATGTTTCCTCTCTTAGCAATGGCAGCACCTCCCACCCAACTGCCCAAGCTTGAAACCTAAGCATCATGCTCACCCTGCCCCCTACCCGCATAGCCCACAGAGACTTCCACTCCTGTAGATTCTGTTGCCTACATATGTCTCCAGTACATGTCCTCTTTCTTTGACAGCCCAGGTGTCACATTCTCTGTTCCCCAAAGCCCCTTATCCTCACTCAACAAAACCTCCCATACTGTATCACGACTTCCTACCTGCCTGACTGCTTCCCCTCCTTGGTAAAGACTCCCCAAGCACCTGTTACAGTCCCTAGCACATACAACTTGCTCCATGTATGTGTGTGAATGAATGAATGGACGAACAAATGAATTATTGAAGAGGGAAAAGATAAGATTGGACAAGAAGTTTTGGGACCAAACTCTAGAGGAAATAACAGGCTTTGTACCAGATTTGCTAGGCAGTAGGGAGTTACTGAAGGTTTTAGATCAGTGGAGTGACATGATTTAAGGGGTGCTTCCCACCAGAGAATGAGGGGGTGCATGGTAAAATTAAAGACACTTTCAATAACTTCTAAAGACTCAGCAGAGGCACTGATGGTGATCTGAAAACAATTTCCTTCAGTTGGTTTGAGGATCCCGTGGTCCAATTCCAGGGCAGGAACAAAACATGTGGGAAGAATGCTGCAAAGACTTGTCAGGTATGGAGAGAGGGGATCAACCAGGATTATTATGGCAAATAAACCTCTCCCTGGAGCCTGGGGAGATGATGAGCTCAACAATGGCATAAGCGCCTTTTGAAAACCCCTCCAAAATAGCTGGGATAATTGGGGTTTAGCTTTCTCAACAACAATGAAAAAAATATGCCATAATTGCCCATTTTTAAAAGCTTCATCCTTCTTTCACCAGGATAAAATGATCCTGGTAATTTGGAGCTGGGAGAAGCAGGCCCATTATGTCTTGTTATCCCCAGCTCCCCGGCTCCCCACATGAGAGACTGACATTGTACCCCCCACCACCCATTCTCAGGCTCTTCTCTCCCTATTAAATCTTGTAGCAATTAGCAGGCATTTCACGGCCCATTTCTGTCAAATAATGTGACTTGGCAAAAACTGGTGCCCTTGTAACCATCTGAGGACTGCAAATCATTTTCTGTGTTCCAGATGGAGAGAGATTTTGAAATTCATGGTGGGTGAGTTGCTGGGAACCAAGTACAACTTCCCTGAAGCCTGACCTCCTCTCAACCTTACACTCAGGGTCAGAGAATAGCATGGACACATTCTGTCCCCATGTGCCCTGACCTCTCTAGGGCACTTGCTCGCACTCCCTCCTTCTGGAAGCTCTCTTTCTTGGTTCTGCAGCTCCTACATCTCTGGCTGCCTGTTCCTTGATATCCTCTGTAGCTGCCTGCCCCCTTGTCAGCCCATCTTGTCCTTCTCCCCAGCGAGTCATCTTATATCTACATTCTGACAACTCCCAAATCTTTATTACCAGCCCCCCCCCCCCCCCCCCCCCC
>NW_007729431.1:133743-141987 GCF_000696425.1 Galeopterus variegatus | reverse complement strand
TTTTTTCCCCCCCCCCCCCCCCCCCGCCTTTTCTGCACTCTGGACTCACACATCCTGCAACTTGCCTGATCTGTCCACTTGAGTGTCATATTGGCTTCTCCAGCTCAACACGTCCCGCTGTGGTCCTTTTCCCCATTCTTTGGGCTGGATTATAGCAACCTGCTTCCTATAGGTTCCTTTCTTCATACAGCCTCCCCAATCCATCTTCATAAAATCAAGTCTGACAGCATTTCCTTAATTTAACCCTTCAGTGAATCCACAGAGATATTCAGATCAAGCTAAAAACCTGTATAAAACTCAGGGCTCCTTTGACCACCTCCCTCTATTACCCTTCTTGGCTCTGGCCATAGCCCAGGGGTTAAAACTCTGGCTCAGCAGCCAGTGAGACTTTAATTTGGATTTTGGCTTCACCACAAATAAGCCATATGGCCCTGGAAAAGCCATGTTACCTCTCTGTTCTTGAAGCTTCTCACCTATGAGATGGGCGATCACCATAGTACCCTCCCATGAGAAGGTTGTGAGGATTAAATAACCCAGTGCACCCTGCCTGGCAAACAGACAGTCCCAAGAAGCACTACTTCTTAGTATTATCTTCAGATTACCAGCTGCCTTAGGGTATTGCTTACCTTATTTCCTCCTATACACCTAGCTACTTCTGACTTAGAAGCCCTAGTTTTGTATGGTGATTAGGGCCTTATCACAAGGCAGCACATCACATTCATGTGAGTGTACAGCTGGTCTGTCTCCTGCCCTGCAATGTTAGGACCTGGAGACTAGAAGCTAAATCTTTACCAGGGCTTGTTTCTCTCCGTGTACCTGGTGCCTTGCTACCACCCTTCAGACTTTGTAGATGTAAAATAGGTATTTGCTGAATAAGTGAATGAATGGATGGATAAATGGAAGGACGGACAATATCTACACAAGTGGGTGCTTATGAGGAATTAATGGAACAAATATGTGTAAGTGTCTATGCCAGTGCTCAGTGACCGACTGGGCTCAGTATATGTTTTCCTGCCTTTTCCCTTGAAAAGTCATCCTGAAATGATTGGGAAGAAAGATCTGGAAAGGCAACTTGGGTTGAATTATTTTGCCGTTGTTTTTCTCATTGTGCAACCTCGAGAGGGTTGTTTAAACTGGTTGAGCTTGTATGTGCTCCTGTGTCAACTTGGGGATGACAATGTCTTCATATTGTGATTGTGAGGATTCAACCATGTATGTAAAGAACGTGACACAAGCCTGGCACATGGTGGGCCCTCTCATGATGTTCATCTTCTCTCCTAAGGTTGATAGAGGGGCTTTGTGCTGCTGGAGAATGTTGGAGGTTTTTTAGTGCCGTCACCATCAGATAGAAGCATGGAGTGGGGCTGGCCCGGTGGGTTGGGATCCATTGCCGGAGACGAAAAAAAAAAAAAAAGACAAAAAAAAAAAAAAAAAAAAAAAAAAAGAAGCATGGAGTGACTTGGCACATTTAAGGAATGGCAGTTTGGTGAAAAGCGTTGGCAACACCCGGAGAAGACCACTGGGATTTGGTTGAGTAATCATTAGCCATCAGTGCAGTGAGGTGGTGTTATTACTTCATGGGACTTGCCAGGAGCCAGCTGCACAGTAGGAAGGAAGCTCTGACCAAATGTGAATAATCAGAGAAAATTGAACTCGTGCAGCATACTGGCCACTAGAGGGCACCGCTAGTGCTAAAGTGGCAACGAAGAGCTGCATACAAGAAATGAAGACTCCCGGGAGAAAGGAAAACTTTGTTTTGGCGGCGAATTCTCCTGCAGTAATTAAGTAGCCGATGAGGCCATCTGTAAGATCTGACAGAGCAGATGCACGGCACCCAGATCTACTTGTGGAGATGAAGTGAATCAGAAAAAAATTCACATGCATCTTTCTGATAACTTTCCTGTGCCGTGTACAAAATGCCCCAACAGATGTTCTTCTATGTATTCTAAACGTGGAACATTACACGAAAATTTTGGTGTATTTTTATTACCTGCATATAGCACATTGATGTTTTTAATACA
Organism: Galeopterus variegatus; assembly: GCF_000696425.1. Lineage (NCBI taxonomy): Eukaryota > Metazoa > Chordata > Mammalia > Dermoptera > Cynocephalidae > Galeopterus > Galeopterus variegatus. The sequence goes on along the minus strand of NW_007729431.1, from coordinate 139,966 downwards.
CACACATATGAGGGGTTTTCAAAGAGTTCATGGAAAAAATGCATATTATCTTTCAATTCCTTATTTCCATGAACTTTTCGAAGTACCCTTGTACTTTCCAAGGCTCTATGTATAAACTCCCTGGAAGGATAGTGTCAAAAGTCTAAATCTGAGGCCTCAGCTTGAGCCAAATGACACTTCTTCCCTTTTCTCTGATGGGCTCTGTATAGTGAGGATCTGTGGATGTTTTTTATCCAAATAAATTATTTCATTGTTAAAAAAGAAAAGAAAAAGAGAGTGAGAGAGAATAAGAGAAAAAATATGGGAAGAAAGGAAGAAGAGGAAGAAGGAAGCAAAGAGGAAGGGAAAAAAAGGAAGAAAAGCTAGAAAAATCCCTGGTCTAGATGGCTTTTTGATGAGTTGGAAGTCTCAAATTCACAGTTTCGCTGGAAAGAAAACAGACAGGATTTGGTTTGGTTTGGCAAACATCATCCTAAACAGGAGGCAGATGTTTGAAAAATCTAGCTTTCTCGATTTGCTGAAGGCTGCTCTAAAACTCTGTTTCCCAAACATCAGTGACTGAGTAATTTTAGCTGCTGTGCAGAAGAACTCTGAAATCTTAGTGCCTTGTCATAAGATAAGTTATTTTTTCAATCATATAAAACTTAATTGCTATTGAGACAGATGTGGGGAGTCTCTGGTCCCATGCTCACTCAGGGACCTAGGTAAACAAAGGTCCCACTGTTTCCTGAGGGCCCTCAAAGCTGTCATTCAACTGTGGAGATGACAGCTTGGTGGTCACATGGGAGTCTTCACAGATGCTGTGGTCTAAGTGTTGGTGTCCCCCCCCCAATTTATATGTTGGTACCTAATACCCAATGTTACAATATTAAGAGGTGGGGTCTTTGGGAAGTGATTAAGTCATGAGGGCTCCACCCTCATGCATAAGATCAGTGCCTCTATAAAAGAGACTCAAGCCAAGCCCCCTTGCTCCCTTGTCCTTTCTGCCATGTGACCATGCAAAAAGAAGGGGCCATCTATGAAGGCTTCACCAGACACTGAATCTGCTGGCATCTTGAACGGGACTTCCCAGCCTCCAGAACTGCAAGCAATAAACTTTTGTTGTTCGTAAGTTACCTAGTCTAAGACATTTGGTTATAGCAAGAGGAATGATCTAAGACAATGGGACAGATGTGGAAATGATGTATATCACCTCCATCTTCATTCTATCCACATGGTTCCTTCCGTTTGCAAGGAGGTAGAGAAATTTAGTCGCTGGCTGGGCAGCTGTCTCTGCCACAACACTGTGATAGGGGAAGTAAGAACAGATCTTTTGTGGACAGCTAGCCATCTCTGTCCCATCATTTCTCAGTTTTTACCACATCTGGGAACCACCTGAACCATTATGCACTTAATATATATCTTTAAATTGGCTCACATTTTTAAATATATATATGTTTTTAAAACATTTTTTTATCGACTTCTCTAAATGGAAAACTATATCAACTGCCATAAATGAAAAGTAACAGAAAAAAAAAATGCATAGAATAAAAACAAAGAATGTTATTAAATTCAAGTCAGACACTGATAACCAAAAAATAAAATGTTGATTTTGAAGACTGCTCTGTGTTAAAAAGGGAGGTCTGCAAGGTGGGGGGCAAAACTAGGGCTTTCTAACCTTGACTTCATTGTCATGATTGGGAAAGAAGTGGAGACAGCAAACTCCTATGCTGACTAAATCAGTGCCACTGTAAAGCGTGCCCCATCTACTGCCACATCGTGCTGCTTCCTCTCCCACACAATGAGAAACTACTATAAAGGAATAAGAGGGGAGATCAGCTGCAAGAGGAAACGAGCGGCAGTCTTGGGCTCTAATGTACACCTTTGTCTTAAGTTGTAAGTTTTTTTCTCTCCCTTTATCACAAGATCAGCAAGGAAGGAATAATGAAGTTCCTGCAGGAAGCAAACAGTAGGTGGCAATTTACAAACCACTTGGTCGGGAGGGTATTATTAGCTGAAATTAAGTGTTTACATAAAATGCCTAAGTGCTGTAGTTCCAACCCAAGATTCTAAGGAACTGTTCATTACAAGTACTATAGTTTGAATTTTTGTGTCTGTCCAAAATTTATGTGTTGAAACCTATATACCAATGTGATAGCATTGGGATGTGGGGCCTTTTGGAAGGTGATTAGGTCATAAGTGTGGAGTCCTCATGAATGGGATTAGTGCCCTTACAGAAGAGGCCCTGAAGAGCTGCCTAGCCCCTTCCACCATGGGAAGACATAGTGAGAAGTCACCATCTATGAGGAAGTGGGCGCTCACCAGACACTAAATCTGTCAGTACCTTGATCTCGGACTTCCTAACTTCCAGAACTGTAAGCAATAAATTTCTGTTGTTCATAAGCCATCCAGTCTATGGTATTTTGTTAGAGCAGCCCAGATGGACTAACATATCAAGGGAGGCAACAGCAAGGAAACTAAGTTTACCCAAGAAGGCTTCACAGAAGAGGTGGCTTTCAAGCTGGGTCCTCAAGAACAGCTGGGGATTTCCCAGGGGAAGGAATCTCAGGTGAGTGAGTCGTCATGCAGAAGCCCAGAACTGAAAGAAGGCTTGTAGTGGCTGGAGCTTGGAGTTAGGGCAAGATGGGGAAAAAGATGAAGTCGAAGAAATTGACAGGACTCAGGTCCTATAGAGCCTTGAGTCAATCCAAGGGGCTTGGACTCTGCACAGGCAGTGGGAGACTTGGAAGCATTTTAAGCAAGAGCATGTCAGGATGAAATCTATACTTTGGATGTATATGATCACTTTGACGAAAGTGTGGAAGACAAACCCCAAAATGACATGGAGATTTTGAGAGGACTAGTTGAGGGAGAATGAGTCTGGAAATCCAGGCAGCAGTGTATGGCAGAGGGAGGAGCAGTCAGGCATTGAAGAATGGTGGGCAGCAGAGTGTAGCAGCTGCCCAGGGGAAGATGATGGTCTGGATAGTGGCTAGTGGGTTTGGAGAGATGAGGAAGCTCTGAGCGTATTGGACAGGACTTGGGGAACTTCGGCCAATTTTGCACCCTTGACCTTGACAATGCAAGAATTCATTCATCCCCCAAAATATTTATTGGGCATCTGCTATGTGTCAGGCACCAGGGATATGGCCTTGGGAACAGGGCTGGACTAGGGCGAGGAAAGTGAGTCACCCAGGGCACAAATTTAAGGAGGCACTCACCCTCCGGGCCATGCAAGTACAGAGTCAGCGCCTGAGAGTGAGTGCTTCCTTAAATGTTGTGTTACAGGTGCCTTGCTTGCTTCATTCTAGGAAGCTCAAGTGGCTACTCTCATGGAGTTTATGTTCTAATGGCATTCACAGACCACAAGCATGTGACTAGTGAAAGTGATTTTAGATAGTGGTAAGAGCTGTGGAGAAGTTAGCAAGGTGTGTCGAGTATTCATGCGGCAGGGGGCAGTGGCCAGACAGACAGGCCCTAGACTGTGCAAGGGGACTGGGGTGTATTCTGATTTTGATGGTAATCCACCAGAGGGTAGGGACAAGATTTGGTTCCCATTTGCATAGAACACCTCACTAGTGTGTGGAGAAAGTTCTGTAAGGGGCCAGGGTGGAAGCTGGGAGTCCATAGAGGAGGCTATGGCCATTGTCCAGGCAAGAAAGGATCATGGCTTGGATTTGGTGGTGTCCATGGAAATGGGAGGGAGTGGACAAATTTGGCGACCATTTCTGAGATTGGAGTGGATGTGCGGAGCAAAGACAAGAGAGGACTCAAGGGTGCCTGAAGGAATCAATCTTTGATGCCCTGGCCCAAAACATGCCTTTAAAAACATACATTCCTAATATTTGCTGGTTCTGTTCTAGTTTGTTACCTGAATCATGTCCAAGGTGGTTTCTCCTGTAAGTGCCCTGGAGCACCTTGGGTCAGGATGGTCAAGGGAGTCAGGAGGGAGGAGATGGGGGCATTCCCGAAGCTTCATTAAAATGAGAAGATCTTCACGAAGCCCATTATTAATGAGAAATGTTCTTCCATGGTGGGAAGAGTACAGTGTTGAAAGCCCGGTAAGCTTTACTGTCCCAGATGCTGGAAATACTCGCTAGCAGTGGGGGAGGAGCAAAGAATCCATCTTCCCCAAGGGCTGGGAGCTCTGTGAAGGGCGAAAGAAAAAAGACCAAGAAAGAGAAACAAAATAATCTCCTCTGAGCTTTATCTTCAAGTAGCATGTGGGCCTGATGGGAAATTTCACCCTTAAGTACAGTGGACAGGGTCCCAGTAAGGGATCAGGGGGTGGGAGCAGCATTGTGTGGCTTTAAGAGACTCAGCTTCAAACATAATTTCCACCATCGCTCCCACATTTGAGGGCAGCTCCTTGCATCTGTGGGTCTGACTTTCCTGCCACAGGATGACCAAGGAATAGTGGGGCTGGGTCTGGTCAGGGTAGAGCCTTCCCTCCCCCACCTCTGCTAGGATACATAAACAAGCAGGCAAGGACAGAGGCCAAGGACATTAAATCCCAATTATCTACTCATCCTAAATACTTCCTGTGAGAACAATTTGTCATTGACATACTTAATTAGACTCTTGACCAATATCTTCCAGATGTGGGAATTTTTGCTTAAAAAAAAAAAAAAAGCACCCAAGCACACATGTTTTCTATATTTAATAAGACAGCTGAGAAAAACCCTTGGGAAAAAAGGAATAGACAAGCTACAGGGTCTGAAGTAATAGCTTAGTGGATAAAGAAAGGAACCTATTGGCCTTGGGGTCTTTCAAAAGACATAGACATAAATGGTGAAGACACTGGGTCTGTCTGCTATGGCCGAAGCCCTGGGCTTCCACCTCCAAACTTGGAACAGCCTTAGATGTAGAGGACCTTTGGTCCATTCTACATATGTGGACAACAGGAAGGAGACTCACTGTGAGAGCCAGTGAGTTTTAGAGTCAGGATTTGAACCCATGTCCCTAGGTCCTTGAATGAAAGAAGATAATCAGTAATAATGAGCACAATACCCCATGAGGTTCGTATCGTTGGAAATCAGGGCTTCACCAGTTACAGTGTCCTTCCCCATAGTTGTCCAGTGGAGTAAGAAAGAGGCCCCCAGCATGCAACATCTAAGGAAGTGCTGGGGATCCTAATTTTCATCCCTTTCCTGCACCTGCTGTGCTAAGCCTTGTCTCTTCTTAACCTCTCCCCAAGTTTTCCATGTTGCACCCAGTATGTAACCGATGATGGGTCAATGTTCATAATTGTACTGATGGATGAGACTGGCTCAGCTTTTTTGAGAGCAGACCTTCAGCTTTCAGCTTCACTATGGTTTTCCCAGATAAGGAGACTGAGGCACAGCAAAGTTACGGTACTTGTTCAAGGTCACAGGGCCAAGATTAGACCACAGCTGCCTGACCCAGGGTCCTGGAGGCTTCCTCACTACACTTTATGATCCTGCGCATCTCTGCCCTTCTGCTCAGTGAAAACACTTCGGGAACTAACTTGGATCCCCCCTTCTCTCATCTGCCTACAATCCAGGGGTTCTCAAGCTCAGCACTATTGAGATTTGGGGTCAGATAATTCTTTGTTGTGGGGGCTGTCCTGTGTATTATGGGGTGTTTAGTGGCATTGTGGCATCTACTAACTAAATGCCAACAGTATCACCTTAGTTGTGACAACTAAATATGTCTCCAGACATTGCCAATTGTCCCCAGGCGGTAGGGAACATAATCACCTTTAGCTGAGAACCACTGATTTAGAATGAAAAAGAAATCTCAATAAACTGGAGACTTAGAAATGCAGGTAGCTTTCTTCTGAGATCTATGTAAGGTCTATAGCAAAAGTGCATAGAAAAGTTTCTTGGGGCAATCAGGCATCTTTTTACCCACCTACAGCTTTCTGCAACTCCTGAAAACGACCTTCATTCAGAGGAGCTGTGCAAGTGCAGAGACCCAAAGCTTACACCTCTCTAGTGTCATAGTAAAGACAGCAATTGTCACACTACTTGTCATCCTCACAGGCCTGTTTTTTTCTCTCCACGTGATGCTACTAAGTTCCATCCACATTGTTGCATATATTAGTGGTTCATCCATTTTCACTGCTGTACACAGTACCACTGTATCAATAGACCATGGTATGTCCATTCTCCCATTCATGGGCCTTGAGTTTTTTCCAGAGTTTTGCGAATATACACTGTTCTGCTATGAACATCTTGTGAATATTTCTTTTAGATACATTTCTATATGTAACACATGTACA
>NW_007729431.1:128941-131996 GCF_000696425.1 Galeopterus variegatus | reverse complement strand
TATGTGTGTGCCATTCAAGACTAATCCTTTGTTACGTTGTATCCAGTTTGTAGCTTGCCTTTTCCCTTTTTAAAAGGGAAAGTGTTTAAAAGTTTTCATCTGGCTGAATGTGTTACTCTTTTCTCTGGTGGCGCACCGCCTGAGGGTTGTTTGAGGAGTCCCTCCTCACCCTGAGGAGGCGCCCACCTTGCTGATCCTGCTTGTCTTGTCTTTCTCACCTTCGTCCTGCCCCTCCCGCCACAGCCACTGACCTTTGACTTCTGTGATGCATGTTTCACATCAGCTCAGGACTTTGCAAAAACCGATCCTTTTGCTCTGGATGCTGACGATGTTGACGGCCACTCGTTTTTTAGGTTCCACATCAAGCATCATTTCCCCCTGGGAAGGGTCCCTGACCATCCCCACCTTCCCGCCCCAGGTCAGGGCCTCTGTTAAACACTCCCTGGATCCCTGGACTTTTATGTCTCAGCATTTCTTACAGTTCATAACCATTTTTATTTGTGTGATTACTTAGTACCTCTTTTCTACCTAACAAGCTTTATTTTGCCATGATAGGGTTCAGGACCTGCCCCCAAAATATGACACCTTGGCATTTGAGAAAACAGAAGAGGCAGGAAGGCCACTCTGACCTTCACCTCACTCTTTCCCTGAAGCAGGTCACAGAACCTAGGGAGGTCTCTCCCTGATCTCCCTCCCTTCTCCCCTAAAGACCCACATGTGATAAGTGTCCTGCCTTACACCTAGAGGCAATGAACGTCACACAGGGTGCCAAGAAGTATCTGAACACTCAGACCTTGCTAAGTTCCCATAGTTTGTTACCATTAGATCATATCCTTCTGTCTTCCAATCACACACCTGAAGGACTGTCCATAAAACACCACAGATTTCCCCATTTCTTTGTGTCTTCATTTCTGAAGGCTGCTGTATCACATAAAACTTAAATAAATTTGTATGCTTTTATCNCACCTAGAGGCAATGAACGTCACACAGGGTGCCAAGAAGTATCTGAACACTCAGACCTTGCCAAGTTCCCATAGTTTGTTATCATTAGATCATATCCTTCTGTCTTCCAATCACACACCTGAAGGACTGTCCATAAAACACCACAGATTTCCCCATTTCTTTGCGTCTTCATTTCTGAAGGCTGCTGTATCACATAAAACTTAAATAAATTTGTATGCTTTTATCTTGTTAATCTGTCTTTTGTTATAGGGGTCTCAACTATAAACCTTGTGATGGGTGAAGAAAAGATATTACTTTTTTTCTCCTGTACTTATCACTGAACCATTGAGGTCCATCACAACATGCAGCAGGTAAGAAAACATCACCTGAAAAAATCTGCATTAATTCAATAACAGAATCCAACACACAAGCCCCAATATCCTGATTATCTCAAAATGCCTCCTAAAGCTTTCCCCTTCCTTCCTTCCTTCTTTCCTCCAGGATTCAATCAAGGTACATACATTGCACTTGGCTGTTTTATTTCTTTACTCACCCCCTCATCAATTATTTTTGTGATTCCAGGCCAGGTCTACATTCTGCATTAATCTATCTCCTCATTATTCAATTGAGGCCAAACATTTCCAGCAAGAACACTATGTGATGGTTTGTACACTTCCCCCGCATCCTACCAGGAGACACACAATACCAGGATGTCCATCATTGGCAATAACAAGNTGTTTCCCCTTCTGAGAGTCTATCAAGATGTTTCTTCACTGCAGTAGGTCTTGTAAACATAGCTTTACTTGATCAACAGGTTGTTCTGGTTGTCTCTTTGTGGATTCTACGAATGGTACTATGGTGCTATGGACTACAAAAAATGAATATCTTAAAATCTGTTACCTTCATTATTCATTTTGTTGCTCAGATTTATCCCAAATTTGGTCAGTGGGGGCCCCTTCACGCCAGCTGCCATGTCCTTTTTTTTTCAGGGGGCAAGGGGTAGCTGGCCGGTACAGGGATCTGTTGAACCTGTGCCCTTGGTGTTACAAGGCTGTACTCTAACCAACTAAGCTAACCAGCCAGGCTTTTTTTTTTTTTTTGGCCATGTCCTTTTGACATGACCTTACTTACCTTTTTCCTTGTTCTCTGGCTCAGCAAGATGTTTCAGTCTCACCTGGGATCAGTCATTTCTCCAAGGAGGAAATTCCTCTCCTTTTTAAAAAAAACCTGGCTTTCATAGCATCTGATAATCTAAGGGTACATGTTAGCCAGTGAGTCCAAGGACCTGCCTAGAATTTTTGATTCTTGCCCTTTGGTGCAGTGCTTCTTTGTCAGAACTTGGGTCTCACTCCATACAAGTATTCGCAGAAGGAGGCCTGGCATGACCAGGAGCTATTAGAGCAGCCATAAGGGAAAGCAATTTGGTCATACTTTCTTTTTTCCTACCTGATAAAATATTCCACAGAGACCACAATGCCACATGAAAAAGGGAGCAGTGAGATAAATGTGGGCTTTGAACCAGAAGGAACAGTAGAGCCATTAAGTCCAGCTCAGCAAGTGATTCCAGGCAGACAGGAGTAGTGAGCCCTGCTTAACAGGCTCACAGAGCCACCCAGGGCAAGGGCAGAGGGTGGGGGGTGATGATTTCTGATGCTACCTGAGCTGCTATCTCTGTCAAAGGGTTGCCTACCCCCTTTGCTGAATACCACCCCATATTCCAAAATAGTTAGAAGGAGAAGTTAAAACTAGCTCCAAATTTTCTTGAACCTCACTCATAAGCAATAGATGAAAATCCTTAATCTTAACCAGAAGCAACTAATTTGGCCAAAATAACCAATTTGGCAAAAAATTAACAAGCTAAAAAGGAATATTTATTTTCAATCAGTTCATGTCCCATTCAGGAACCTACACTAATTGGGCTACCTATTAGAATCCTCAGATTTCCCAGGAAACAGACAGGCAGAAAAAGCAGCCAGGTGAGGGCCGGCCCGGTGGCGCACTGCTACAGTGCGCCGCTTGGGAAGCGCGGTGGCGCTCCTGCCGAGGGTTCAGATCCCACATACAGACCGGTTCCCGCTCACTGGCTGAGCGAGGGGCGGGAGCAACACCGAGG
>NW_007729431.1:119857-127941 GCF_000696425.1 Galeopterus variegatus | reverse complement strand
GCGATCCCGTGGCCGGTCCCGGTCCGGTACGGGCGCGACACTGAGGGTTGCCATCCGTTGCTGGTCACGAAAAAAAAAAAAGCAGCCAGGTGAAATGCCAACCCATGTCAGCCAATGAAAGTGCCTCTGAAATGCTTTTCTCAAAACCTGCTTTGTGGTGGTGATTTTTATTTTTGTAAAACATCAGTTGCCTGTACTCATAACTCAGAGTTGCAGAATTTCTCTCATCTTTACTTTCCTCTTTCTATATTCTCTTCCTTTTCCACTATATTTGTACCCCTTCAGGTTTGGGCACCTGCACATGACACAGAAATGCAAGGTATAAGGAAAACAAGAAAAATAAAAGGAATAGCTGACAGCTTTTTGAGATTACAAACATAGACCTCTATGATGAACCGAAATGTTTGTGTCTGCCCCAAATTTATATGTTGAAGCCCTAATCTCCAATGTGATGGTATTTGGAGGTGGGGCCTTTGGGAAGTGATGAGGTTTAGATGAGGTCATGAATGGTAGGATCCTCATGATGGGATTAGTGTCCTTATAAGAAGAGGAAGAGAGAGATGCCCTGAGGAAAGGCCATATGAGCACATAAAGAGAAGGCAACTGTCTATAAGCTAGAAAGAGAGACCATCACTAGGAACTGATTCTGCCAGTGCCTTAATCTTGGACTTTCCAGCTCCCAGGACTGTGAGAAGTAAACGTCTGTTGTTTAAACCACACAGTCTATGGTATTTTGTTATAGAAGCCTGAACTAAGACAATTCCCAGATTTAAAGCCCATGCCCTAACAATTGACTATGTTGCTCTAATAAATAGTTAGGGTTTTTAATTAATTTGGGCAGAAGTATATCAATATTATTTTGAAAACACAATAGATTTCTGCATGCCATACTGTCTCAGAATTAAGCATTGATTTAGTGAGTTGCAGAAAATCAGGATTGGTGGAAACTGGGCAGCCAACCAGCATAGCTTCTTTGTTTTTCAAATGAGAGTACTGAGGGTCAGAGAGGTTGAAGGTCTTGACTTAAGTCATACAGCTAAGAGTGACCAGATCTGGAGCTTAAGTCAAGTTTTGCTCCCTGGTGCCAAGCTCATCTCCTTCATGTACTGACCTTTGCTGTTTAGCCCTGTCTACCCCTCTGCTAGACTCAGCAGAAGAGCAACAGTGACCAGATCTGGAGCTTAAGTCAAGTTTTGCTCCCTGGTGCCAAGCTCATCTCCTTCATTTACTGACCTTTGCTGTTTAGCCCTGTCTACCCCTCTGCTAGACTCAGCAGAAGAGCAAAGTAGCATAAGATGCCTAATGTAGTAAGAAAGACAAGGCACATGTCCTTGAAGTTAAATGATCCTAACAGTGAAGCAGACTACAGGTAGCAGATGCTGTGGTGCTCTACCCAGGTCATGCCTTTTAGCCTCTGTGCCTATACCACAGCTGCTGGGACTGTCTGCTGGTCTGTCAACAGGAATGGCCATTGGGCAAGAAGTATTATCCCTTCCAGGGACACTCATGGCCCATGACTGGCTGATGTGGGAATACAAAGGCCTGCCCCCACTTGTCTCAATGTGGCACAAGCCAGAAGGGCGATGGCAGGCCCCAATCTCCCCCAGGTTAGATCAGCTTGAGACACAGTTGCAAATGCATGCAGCCCAGCCTCTCCCTGGCTCAAACTCACTCACAAGTCTTCTTCCTTCTCCTGACCTCCAGTGTCTTCCCCAGGATTTTAGGTTTCCTGCTAGAGATTGTGTATTTATATATACATATATACACACACGCACACACACACACACACATACACACGTGCACATAAACATGTATACAGGCACACACACACACAAGACTACGCATGTATATTCTTATATATGGATCTATATATTCATATTTTTAAAGTATAAATGATAAATGATGGAAAACAATACAGTGTGTGATACCTTTTTTTAAAAAACAGTGTACTTTGGAGATCATTCCATTTTATACATATAGATCTACCTCTATTAAAAAAAATTTTGGTTGCACAGTATTTCAAAGTATAGAAGAACTGACTTTATATAACCAGCCTCTACTGGTGGACATTTAGGTCTGGACTTCTGATACTGGTTGAGCATCCCAAATTCAAAAATCCAAAATCCAAAATGTTCTAAAATCCAAAACTTTTTGGGCACCAACATGATGCTCAAAGGAAATGCTCATTGTAGAATTTTGGATTTTAGATTTTCGGATTTAGGATGCTCAAATGGCAAGCATAATGAAAATATTTCAAAAACAGAAAAAATACTAAATTCAAAACACGTCTGGTCCCAAGCACTTTGGATAAGGAATACTGAACTTGTATTTCAAGCAAGGCTACAATAAATATTTGTGTACCTATGTGTGTGTTTACATGTATGAGTATACACCTAGGATAAATTCCTAAAAGTATAATAGCTAGATTCGAAAAGGTATGTGCAGTTTGATTCTGTTGCAGTTTGGCAAATTGCCTGTCAAAGAAATGATACTAATGTGTACTGTCACCAAAAAAGTATCTATTTCCCCATAGAGCACACACCAGATGGATGCTGGCCATCTCCACGCAGAGGACACAGCGTCAGTCAGCATGCTGTGAAAGTGGGGCTCAGTCAAGGTGGAAGCAGCTGCCCCCACACTCAGCAGTGAAGGGCAATAGAACATGTGCGATGGGGCCTGATGCGTCCCCTTCTCTGAAAAACCTGCATCTCCTTAGGTGTTATTGCTGGTCCTGTCTCTCTACTGGTGGAGCCAAATTCTGTACAGACAAGTGAGTGAGTCCCCATGGAAACCAACAAGGCTGACCCCAGAGGAAAACGCTGTTACCCGCAGCACAGGAGGCAGATTAATGTAGAAGAACCATAATGAAAGGCATTATCCACATAATTGTAGGTCCTTCATATTTAAACTCACATTTTTTTTCCTGCTTAATCTCCCATGATTTGCACATTTTCATCTTTTGAATGGGGCCTTCCATGGAAACGCTGATCACCATAGTATCAAAGAATCCCGTTGTGTTTCCTGACATCTGATAGGTGTGCGCCCCTCAGACAGTCACCACCCCCAAACTGAAAAGATCTGGATGAATATTTATCTCATATTCTCAGGAGAGCCAAGCGGTGCCTTCTCACTCAACACCTGATAAATTATGTGGCAATCAAACAAAACTGTCTTTAAAGAATCAATTCCTAGCTCCAGTCTCATCTGGTCCTATTCAATGCCAAAATGCCTGATGAAAATTATGAGGCTTACCTAATCAGAATCACTGAGAGACTAAAATGTCAACTCTTCATAAATATTAGAAAAACCCCTAGATATAAAAATGATTTTAGACATGAAGGTGTAATCCATAGCAATCTTTAACACACAGATATCATATTTATTAAGACAAAGATATCTGACATTCTCAATTCTTGCTCTTTCTCTAAACATAAAATTTCCCAGGAGTGTACGGATATAAAAAAAAAAAAATCAACTTGTTCTGACTTAGCCTGTGTTATAATAGATATACCCAACAGCTTATCTTGGGATTTCCTTATGACATATGCTTTTTTCTGAAATTTATATACAGCCCTGTCTTCTAGGAGATTGGAGAATCTGGTCAGATGGGATGGACAGGAAGGATAATGTGTAATGTGCTTCGAAGAGCATGTCCTTAGGAGTTGGGGGCCAGGACTCAAATCCCATTAGCTTTATGACTTTGCATTATATGCCTAACTTTAGTTTTTTATCCTGCTGCATTCCCTAAACCAAAAGGATTCCATAAATGACAGACTCCAGAACGTTTATCTATACCTGCATCACAAAGTAGTGTTTTGAAACAACCATCCATGACAGCCTCTGTGCTTCTATAGGTAAGAAGTTTGGGGTCAGCCCAGTTTGGTGGTTCTGGCTTGGAGTCTTTCACAAGGTTGCTGTCACATGGTGGCTAGAGCTGGGGTCATCTCAGATGCTTCTTTTCTCATATGTCTGGAGCTTGGAGCCTGGGCTGGAACTCAACAGCTGGGGACTGGGAGAGCTGGGGACCCTAAGCCTCTCTTTCCCTGTGGTCTCTCCACATGGCCTCATCAACATGGCAGCATCATGGTAGCTGGACTTTGCGTATGGTGGCTCAAGGCTCCAAAGGAACATGTGTAGAGAGAACAAGAGCTGGGTGGAAGCTCTATCTTCTTTCATGATCCAGCCTCAGAGGTTAGGCAGCTTTATGTCTGCCTCTGCTACTCATTAGAATTGAATCCCTAAGGGAGCCTATATAAAGGGAAAAAAGAATGAGACTCTGCCTTTGGTGGGAGAAGCAACAAAGAATTTATGGACCTGTTTTAGTACCACTACTATATAAGATTCCATATTGTATCCCTCGAAATGACATAGATTATTTGGGCTGTGGTGAAGGAGAAGGAGGTGGGAGAGACTCTAAATGTATCCCTACGCACCCAAGAGTGTAGCAAACATGAGGAGGAGAGACAGGATATGGGGGAGTCCCTGGCATCCCAGAGAACAGGGGAATGCAGTGTGGGCTGTGCAGCCCAAGTCCAGGGGGGTCTTCAGAAGACTCAGAGCGGTTGACTATGAGGGATGAGCAGGCTCCTAAGAAGTCAGGACTGGACATTGCAAGGGATGCCAGCATGGACAGAGGGTGGCTGTGGACCAGACACGTCCCTAACCCACTGGCCTAGGTGCTATGACCAGTCCAGGGGAGCAGAGAGAAGGCCAGCGAGAGAAGTTCTGAAGTGAGAGAGTTTATATCTGACAAAGAAAGCTCTGAAGTGACTGGGTTTGCCTGGATTAGACTAGATTACATTTTCTGATATCAGGACAAATAGAGGCTTGAGATAGAAGCTAAACTCATTTATAGGGAAAAATAGTTACATTTCATGCACACAATTCTTTGCCTTAAAAAATATCATATACACTGGGGACAGGGGACCTGGATTTAGGATGTGAATAATCTTGAGTAAATTGCTGAATGTGACTGCACCTCAACTTCTTTAATTCAGTGGGGTTTTTGTGGGTAATTCAAGTGACATAAATGATGTGAAAATAAATTCAGAAGTAGAAAATGCTGCAAGAACAAGCAGGCCGGTACATAGCCTCTCCCTATCACCCCTCTGAGATAGCACCCTGTGATTCACCACCTACAGTTTTCAGGTTAACTAATCTCATAAACTGATTGACTTTATCTGTGCTGAGAATTGACCATGAAAGCACCCACTTGTTAGAAGTAAATTATAGTTCTGGGGAAATAGGAATGCTGGCATCTTGCTCTCCCAATCATCGGTATCACACAATAGGATTCTTGAGTGAGCTCCAGTCATGGAATTAGATTAGAACAGGCATTAGTTCCACTGACTGATTGACTTTATCTGTGCTGAGAATTGACCATGAAAGCACCCACTTGTTAGAAGTAAATGATAGGTCTGGGGAAATAGGAATGCTGGCATCTTGCTCTCCCAATCATCGGTATCACACAATAGGATTCTTGAGTGAACCCCAGTCATGGAATTAGATTAGAACAGGCATTAGTTCCACTCTTTAATATCTCAGGACAAAGTTTCTAGAACTGTCCTGATAGCAACCTTTTATTCTGTATCTGTAGGGCCAAGATTTCTGAAAACCATATTTAAAGTTTAGTCCTACAGGTGGCTGAATTATAATAAAAGTTAAATTCTCAATCTCCCACAGTCTCTTTTCTTACAGTCTGGGGAAATATGGACAGATTCCAGTGAAGCTGGGGACCTTGATTCTTTAAATTTCACCAAGCCTTCTTTTCCAGTGGAAGCAGCTCTTTCAACCCTGGCTGAGGGGTTTAGCCATCCTCAGCCTGAAGAACCCCAGGTAGTTTTCTTGCTGATCCTTTCCAGGACCTACCTCCCCACCTCCCAGCCTCTCCTTGCTTCTGGATCATAACTAAGCTTAACTTCTAGCAGACCAAAGGGTGAGGTGCCAAGTGTGACTTGTGATGATGTGTGAGACGTAAAAAGATTGGCGTAATTTTGCCAAGTTATATGGACATAAAACTGGGGAACATGTATGGGATCTTCAGGGTATAAGACCAAAGTGGAAGAAATATAAAGTTAGATCAGGCCTATTCGATTTATATGGGTCTGCCTTAGTTAGTTCAGGCTGCTAGAGCAAAAACATCATATGAATTGGGGACTTAAACAGAAATTTATTTCTCATAGTTCTGGAGGCTGGGAAGTCCAAGATCATGGTGCTGGCAGATCCAGTGTCTGGTGAGAGCTCAATTCCTGGCTTGCAGGTGGTCATTTTCTCATTGTATCCTCACATAGTGGAGGGCAGAGAGAGAGAGAAAGCAAGCTCCTTTATGGCTTTTTAAAGGGGCATTAATTCCATTCATGAGGGCTCCACCCTCATGACATAATTACCTCTCAAAGGCCACACTTCCTAATACATTACACTGGGGGTTAGGATTTTAACATATGAATTTGGAGTTTGTAGGGGGTGGGAGGATTCAAGCATTCAGTCTGCAGCAGAGTTCATTAAGCAGAGATTGCAAATTCAGTGTTTTAGCTCTCAAAGGGCTAGAAATGACTCTTATAGTTTACTTGATGGTTGACTGAAATATGGAACCAAAGGTATGCTAGACTAAATAAAATTGAAAATGGTAGAATTTTCTTGCTATACTGTAGAGAAAGGTATCCAAAAGTTTAGGGAGATTGGAATGCTAGAGTAAATTTATCATGTGAGACTTGTTCACGCTCCCTGAGAGCATCCAGAGGACACACACACATTCCTCACCTCAGTTGTGAGAAATAAACTCATGAGGAAAACCTGGCAACCTTGCAGCTCTCCATGGTGGTTATTTTATGATGGTCAGAAACTACCATGGGAACTTCTGTCATCAAACTGAAATCCCTGATGCAGTGGGGATAATGGAATCTGGGGTGGTAAAGACTGAGAGGTAGCGCTTAATCACCAAAGACAGGTGGGAATGTTTAAGTTAATAGAGGAACCAAAGCAGTAATCAGAACAGTCTAAATTGCAGAGATTTTCGGCATCAGCTAGTTGATCACGACATCCCTAAAACCGAAATAGATGGGCAGCTTAATAAAGTCTTACTTGAAATATGTAAGCAGAAGAGCTCTAGATCTAATTATCAGAACTCTGTATTAAAGGATCAAAATAGAGAATCATGACCCCTCAATCAACTCCCAGACTTGAGCTAATTTACAGACCCAGAACCCCTTGAATAAAGGGGATGCTGCATACTGTTGAAGAAAGGCCCTGCTATACTGCTAAAAATTAATACCATTAATCTTTCTTTTCAGCTTTCCCCAGAGGAATCTGTGGCTATTTACCAGGGTGACTCTATATTGGGGAAGGGGAAATAATAAGACCTTTCAGGAATCACTAGATAATGGCTCTGAACTAATATTAATTCCTGAAGATCCAAAACATTACCATGACTCACCAGTTCAGGTAGTGGCTTGCAGATGTCAGCTGATCAATGGAGTTATGGCTCTGGTTTACCCCACAGCATGCCCAATGGGCCCAGAACCCACACTCTGATTACTTCCCAATTCTTTGCATAGCTGCAGTATACACACTCAGCAACTGACAGAATCCCTCCATGGGTTCCATGACCCATGGAGTGAAGGCTATTATGGTAGGAAAGGTCAAGTGGAAACCACTAAAATTATGTCTACTAATGAAAATAGCTAACTGTATTCCTAGAGGAATTACAGAGATTAGTGCCACTATCAAAGACTTGAAAGGTGCAGGGGTATAATTCCTATCGTGTCCCTATTTTTATGTCTACTAATGAAAATAGCTAACTGTATTCCTAGAGGAATTACAGAGATTAGTGCCACCATCAAAGACTTGAAAGGTGCAGGGGTATAATTCCTATCATATCCCTATTCAACTCACCTATTTGACCCATATAGAAGACAGATCTTAGAGAATGACAGAGATTTATTAGAAAATTAAATCAGGTGGTGACTACAATTGCAGCTGCTATGATTTTGTTGCTGAAGCAAATCATCACACTGTCTGGCATCTGGTATACAGCTATTGATTGGCAATGTTTTTTCCTCTGTATGTGTTGGCAAAGACCATGAAAG
>NW_007729431.1:110417-119753 GCF_000696425.1 Galeopterus variegatus | reverse complement strand
AACTCACCTATTTGACCCATATAGAAGACAGATCTTAGAGAATGACAGAGATTTATTAGAAAATTAAATCAGGTGGTGACTACAATTGCAGCTGCTATGATTTTGTTGCTGAAGCAAATCATCACACTGTCTGGCATCTGGTATACAGCTATTGATTGGCAATGTTTTTTCCTCTGTATGTGTTGGCAAAGACCATGAAAGGCAACTTATTTTCAGCTAGCAAATCTAGCAACACACCTTCATTGTCCTACCTCAAGAGTATAACTACTCTCTTGTCCTAAGTTATAATAGAGTCGCCAGAGATCTTGATTGCCTGTTCCTTCTACAAGACATAAGGCTGGTCCATTACATTGATAATATTATGATGAGTGGACCTGTGAGCAGGAAGTAGCAACTGCTTTAGATACAATAGTAAGACACCTGCAGACAAGAGGGTGGAAAATAGATATCACAGAACTGCAAGGCCTTGCCACTGTAGTAAAATTTCTAGAGGTCCAGTAGTCCAGGACCACATCTTGACGACTGTCAAGATATCTCTTCCAACATAAAGAACAATTTGCTGTATCTGCTCCCTCCTACCACTAAGAAAGAGACACAATGTCTAGTGGACCACTTTTGATTTTGACAGCAGCATGTACTTCATTTGGGTCCATTTACTGAGTAACCTGAAAAGCTGCCAGCTTTGAATGGGGCCCAGAACAAAGGAAGGTTTTGCAAGATGCGGGCTGCTGTCTCTGCTGCTCTGTCACTTGAACCGTATAACTCAGCACATTCTATGGCCCTTAAAATGTCTAGATAGGGTTGCTATTTGGAGCGTTTGAAAGGCCCCTGTAGGGAAATCACAGTGCAGATCCTTAGTATTTTTGAGCAAAGATATGCTATCCTCTGTGAATAACTACTCTCCTTCTGAGAAGCAGCTTTTGGTTTATTACTGGGCCTCAGCACAGACTAAACGCTTATCTGTGTTACCACGTGACCTGAACTGCCCATCATGAACGGGGTGATGTCTGACGCAGGAAGCCATACAGTTGGAGGTGCCTAGCAGTATGCCAAAAGCAAATGGAAGTGGTATGAGATCAAGCTTAAGCAGGCCATAAAGGTGCAAAAACGTTGGATGAGGAAGTGGTCCATGGCCCCTACTCCTGCTACACTGCATTCTCTTTCTCAGCCTACTCCTATGGCCTCATGGTCAGTTCCCTATGTCCAGTTGACCAATTTATGCTTGGCTTACATATGGCTTACATGATGTATTAGTCTGTTTCTGTTATTTATAATAGATGAAATACTTGAAACTGGGTAATTTATAAAGAAACAATATTTATTGCTTACAGTTTTGGAGACTGGGAAGCCCGAAGTCTAGGGAACACATCTGGTGAGAGACTTGTTGGTGGATAGTGACTCTTCACAGCAAAGCAGGGTGTCACATGACAGATGGCAGAGGCAGAGAGAGAGCTAACCTCTTCACTGGCTCTCCTTGTAAAGCCCTCAGAACTACACCCATGACCACCATTAAACCATCAATGTATTAACCCGTTTACTAGGGCATGGTCCTCACAGTCTAATCACCTCTTCAAGGCCCACCTTTCAATTACCATAATAGGATTTCCCACCCTCTTAACACTGTCATAGTGGGGGTTAAGTTTCTAATACATGGACTTTGGGGCACACAATTCAATCCCCAGCACATGATATGCAGAATCCATACAAAGTTGACAAGTACAGCACTGGAGCTCCAATCTGGGATGGACCTGAGGAGCAATGTTAAAGAGAAATCCTCCCAATGGGTAAAATTTTGAACAATGTATCTAATTGTTCCTTCTGCATGGAAAGAAACATGGCAGAAGATATGTGTCTACATTGAACATGGGCTGTGACTAAAAGTTTGGTTGGATGATTCATGACTTGGAAGTAACATGATCAGAAAACTGGTGACAAAGTCTGAGGAAGAGGTATGTGGATGGACTTTTAAGGGCTCTGAAGATAAAGATAAATGCTATGTGAATGCTTACCAAAGGGTGAGCCCAGGAGAGAGAATTTCACTAATGGCCTGTTGTGTGGACAACAGTCAGCCTCCTTCCCCAGCCATTCCTGTCATTACCCAAAGGGTCATGAGCAAAGTAGTCATGGTGGCAGGGGTGGAGATTATGAATGGGCTAAGCAACAAAGACTTTCATTTACCAAAGTTGACCTAGATGTAGCCACTATAGCTAAATGCCAAATCTGCCAATAGCAGAGACCAACACTGAGCCATTGATATAGCACCAGGCTTTGGGGGAAGTAGTCCATTACTTTGTGGATGATTGATTTCATTGAACCTCTTTCATCATGAGAGGGGTGATGCATTGTTTTTACTAGAACAGTTATGTATTTTGAATATGAATTTGTTTTCCCTTACTATAAAGCTTCTTATTTCTTTCAGGAATATTTTTAAAAAATTTTCTCATATGTTTGCACATTTCTTGTGAAATTTATTCCTAAGTATTTAATCTTAGTTGTTATTTTAAATGGGGTTTTCTCTAACATTATTCTACCTGTTTATTGTTTGTGTACGTTAAGGCTATTGATTTTTCTAAACTAATAATTTAATGCATTTGAACTATGAGTATGTAAAAAAAAAAAGTGGAGTTACATACCAAAGTTACAATAATACTAGCTTTTAACTAATAATTTTTTTTAAAATGTATGGGTCTCTTAAATCATGTACCAAACAAAAGTGGAGTTATGAACCATTGTTACAACAATAATACATTGTTACCAGCTTTTTTTGTTTACCTTTAGCGAAATGTTTATTTCTTCATATAGCTTCTTGTTACTTTCTGGTGTTCTTTCATTTCAGTCCACAGGACTCCCTTTAGCATTTCTTACAGAAAAGGTCTAGTGATAACAAACTCCCTCAGATTTTACTTATCTAGAAATGTCTTAATTTCTCCCTCAGTTTTGAAGGACAGTTTTGCTGGATATAGGCGTCTTGGTTTACAGTTTGGGTTTTTTTATTTTAGTTATTGTACTTATCAGCTCCAGAATATCTTTTCTTCTTAACTTTTTGTTGTAACATAGTTGATTGCATATATCTGTGGGGTACAGAGTTAAATATCAAAACCTGTGTGAAATATGTGATGCTCAAATCAGGATAATTATTATATTCAACAATATAAAAGTCATCATTTCTCATGGCCCTTTACCAATTCCTTCATCCCCCACCCTTCCACCCCACCCCTTTCCCATTTCTGGTAGGCTCCATTGTCCATTTGAAAGTTCAATGTATTATTATGATTGTACATGTTGTATGTGTTGTATCTTTCTTTCTTTCTTCCTTCCTTTCTTTCCTTTTTATTTTTGTTCACTTATATGTTTATTTTTTAGCTCCCACTTACGAGTGAGGACATGTGGTATTTCTCTTTCTGTGCCTGGCTTATTTCACAAACACGATTTTCTCTAAGTTCATCCATGTGTCTGTGAATGACAATATTTCATTCTTTTTTAATGACACAGTAGTATTCCATTGTGGATATATACCACATTTTCCTTATCCAGTTGTCTGACAATGGATATTTATGTTGGTACCAATGCTTGGCTATTGTAAACAGAGCTGTGATAAATACGGGGGTACAGGTATCTCTTTGACATGATGATTTCAATTCCTTTGGGTACATACCCAGCAATGGAACTGCTGGATCATATGGCAGTTCTATCTGTAGTTGTTGGAGGAAACTCCATATCATTTTCCATAATGGCTGTACCAATTTAAAGGCCAACCAACAGTGTAATAGGGTTTCCCTTTCTCTACATCCTTGCCAGAATTTGTTGTTGTCTGCCTTTCTGATAATAGCCAGTGCAACTGGGCTGAGATGATATTTTAGTGTGGTTTTGTTGCAATGACATTCTTCACAGAAAGAGAAAAAACAATCCTAGGATTCATATGGAATAACAAAGACCCTGAATAGCCAAAGCAATCCTGTGCAAAAAAAATAAAGCCAGAGGCATAATGCTACCTGACTTCAATTATACTACAAAGCTAAGGTAACCAAAACAGCATGGTACTAGCATCAAAACAGACACATAGACTAATGGAACAGAATAGAGAACTCAGAAATCAACCCACAAACCTACAGCCAACTGATCTTTGAAAAAGGCACCAAGAACATACATTGGGAGAAAGACTGCCTCTTCAATAAATGGTGTTGGGAAAACTGGGCATCCAGATGTAGAAGAATGAAAGTAGACCCGTACCTCTCTCCATATAGCAAAGTCAACTCAAAATGGATTAAAGACTTAAAGATAAGACCTGAAACTATAAAATTCCCAAAAGAAAACATAAGGGAAACACTTCAGGAAGTATGACAGGATAAAGACTTTATGAATATGACCCTAAAAGCACAGACAACAAAAGGAAAAGTAAACATATGGGATGGTATCAAACTGCAAAGCTTCTCCACAGCAAAAGAAACAAGTAACAGAGCAGAAACACAACCTACAGAGTGGTAGAAAATATTTGCAAACTATGTATCCAACAGATTATGGCCTCTGGCCAAGATGGCAGAATAGACAGTCCTCAGCTTCATTCTCTACCACAAATCAACCAACTTACAACTATTAAAAAGTACCAACAGCCAAGCTGGGGCCACTAGAGCTCAGAGGAAGAGGAGGAGAGACCTATGGAGTGCATGAAGGTAGGAGAAGCTACAGTGAGAGAAAGAAAGGATCACTCCTACCATTTTGAATCTCAGCCACTTCAAGCCTGGAGCTGGTGAGTGCACAGAGCAAGAGTTGGCAAAAGTCACAGCTGTGCCCTTCCTATGAAGTTGCTTGGAGGTGGCAGGGGAGAAGAGGGCCTTGGTTGCCCTCAGGTCAGCAAGATAACTAACAGGGTTCCTGTGGACCCACATAGGAATGAGGAGGCACAACAACTGAAAAATGGAGCCACTTGGAGACCAATGAGTCATTGCAAGTTACTAGCACATGGCCCATCCCATGGGAAGTGTTTGGAGTGTGGGTGGCGGGGGAGAAAGGCTACCAGGGGAACACTGGGGCACAGCAAAGACAGCTGATCTGATCTCCAATCACCACAGGCACACTCAGTGTAGACTGGTCAGGAATATAGATCTGCACGGGATGCAGTTTACTGAAAAGACTCAGGTCCAGACCAGAGTTTCCACACAACCCAGGTGTACTGGACTTCACAAGACCTGGAAGTGTGTACGAAGTCAACCATTAAAACTAGAGTGGCACAAAAAGCCTTCCCAAGAGAATCAGCAGCAAAGCAGGAATTTAGTTTAACATTAGGGCTCAAGAGCTGGTCCCCACAGGAAGTTCCCCCATTTTAGAAGTAAGCAAAGGACAACAAATTAGTTCCAGTGCAGAATTTAAGTAGTGGGAACAGTGAATAATCCAACACAGAACTGAAAGAAAAAACAAAATACCGGCAGACCAGAGACAAAGTTTGATATTAACTAGTAAAGGTCTCACTTCACCAAAGAACACCTATAAAATCTGAGACCAGAAGCCCCCTGGACCCCCAAGCCAGGGAGGGGGGAAGGACAGGTGCCTCAGCCATGCCCACCAACACCCACACCTAGCCCAGCAATGAACACCAAGCCACCGCAGGAAGTGCCCTAGGCTCCCAAGCTGGGGTGGTGGGGGTCAAGGGCCTCAGCCACTCCCCCTCATCACCCACAACCAGCCCAGCAACAACCACTGAGCCATCACAGGAAACACCCTGGGCTCCTGAGCCAAGGAAGTGAGGGGCCAAGGGCTTCAGCCACACCCCCCTGACATCTGCATTAAGCCCAACAATGACCAAGCCACCACTGGAAGTCCCTTGGTCTCCCCTGCAGGAATAAGGTGCCATGGGCCTCAACATGCCTTTCCTCCTTTCTCCTTCTCCCACCCTATTTCCTTCCCCCTACCTTTCTCCCCCTCCCACCCAACTGCTCCACAACAACATCTTAGAACATAAAAACAGATGGAGTCAGGGATTGCCTCCTCCTCCTGCAACCAGGCAAGGAGCATGCCCAAAACACCACTTCTGTGTGGGTGACCAACCACAGCCACGACAATAGCCATAGCTGCTACAAAAGCAGCTAGACACCACAACCACCGTGCAGATAGCCCACCAACCACTCAAGTGCATTGACACAAGGAGAGTCACCAGTGGAGACCAAAGAAAAGAAGAGGCTCTCTCTCTCAACAAAGCCCATTCCAGAGTGATAGAAGCAGTGTCTGTTCTACAGTAATAGTGGGGGACCTGAACACACCTCTCCCAGCACTTAACAGATCATCTAGGCAACAAATCAGTAGAGTAACCATTACTCTTTCAGAAGGAGAGAAGAAAACTAGAGTTATCAGAGGTGGGGAAGAAAAAGCTTTTTTATAGAAAAAGCTTTATTCTAAAATATTTTAGAAGAAAAATACAAGTCTTTAACCCAATGACCCTGACGACTAGTAATCATAGGCTTGTTAGTGTTTTGTGCTCTGACAAATCAAATTAGTGGTTCCTACTCCATGGCAGAGAGTAAAATAACAAAAGACATAGGTCAAAGCAGCCCTGATAGAGAAAATTGATCTGAGATCCCTCTTTCCATTACAAATGCAGTGATGCACGGTTGCAGGAGTGTATTAGTACATGAAATACATGAAACTGGATAAGTTGTGAAGAAATAAAATTTATTTCTTTCAGCTTCAAAGGCTGGGAAGTCCAAAGTCCAGATAACACATCTGGTGAGGGCCTTCTCCTTATCGGTAACTCTACCGCAACACAGGGTGTCACATGGTGAGAATGGGCTGAGCAAGGGAGAGCTAACCTCTCATTTGTTGTCCTTCTAAAGCCATCAGAACCATGCTCTTTGCCACCCATTAAACCATCAACCCATTACTCCATGAAGGGATCAATCCATTCACTAGGGCATGGTCCTCAGTCCTCAGTTCCAATCACCTCTCAAAGGCCCTATCTTTCAAATATCATAATTGGATTTTCCATCCTCCTAACACTCTTACAATGGGGGTCAAATTTCTAATATATGAATTTTGGGGGGAAACATTTAACCCATAGCAAGAAGTATATAAGAAGAGTGCATCCTTTAGAATTTTTTCTCTCTGACTCTTCATCTTTGCCGAAGGGTCAGGAAAGAGCTGGGCTTTTTAGGTTTTACATCTATTAAAATACAAAAAGTAATATAATCTAAGAGAATGGAAGGAAAACGTTAAATGCAACTGTGTCTATAATTTGTCGATCATATGCTTTAAAAGTGAAAAAATCACTCAAAAATCCAGTTAGTTCTTGTTAGGAAGTTGCCCCACATCAAGCCCACTAAATCATTTGCTGAACTGCCAGAAATTTTCACTTGTTTCCAAAACATTTAGGGCAATGTATGCATCCAATCATTCACTTAATAAATATTTGAGTTGGAATAAGGAGAACACCCACAAGTAAATAATTACCATATAGTANAAAACGTTAAATGCAACTGTGTCTATAATTTGTCGATCATATGCTTTAAAAGTGAAAAAATCACTCAAAAATCCAGTTAGTTCTTGTTAGGAAGTTGCCCCACATCAAGCCCACTAAATCATTTGCTGAACTGCCAGAAATTTTCACTTGTTTCCAAAACATTTAGGGCAATGTATGCATCCAATCATTCACTTAATAAATATTTGAGTTGGAATAAGGAGAACACCCACAAGTAAATAATTACCATATAGTAAAATGAATTCTGGAATAGACATGTACACAAAATAAGTAATTCCTTATTTTAATTCTTCTGGGAGTTCAAATGAGCTTTAACATAAAAAGCTTTTTAATCAATTAGAGAAGAGGAGAAAGGACTTTATAAGCAGAAGAAACAGTTGTTACAAAGGAACAGAGTCTTGAAATGGGGTTTTAGAAAACTACAGGTGAGTCGTTCTGAGGGACCGGAGCTTAAACTTGGCCCCCTGTGGGATGTCAGCTTTAGAAGATTCATGTTAACTTCATCTGATGGCGTCGTAATGTACTATTGGCCCTTCCCATCAATTCCACTTAACATCACTGTTGAGTTAAATTGCAGTGACTACTCTCTGCAGAGAAAAGATCTTAAGAAACTGAGACTCCCTATCCTCCTTCAAAATTCCAAATCTCTGGATGTTTTCCCTGCTTCCCTGAGCTTATTTTTAAAACCAATTTTTCTTTTCTTTTGTTTCTTAGGCCAAGGCACCTGGGCAGTCCTAGGCTGATAAAAGCGGAGTTAATTAACTTGCTCGTTGCCCTATGACTATCTATAATTCCAGAAACAGCAGAGAAATCTCTCCAGACTCAGAGTGAGAATGTCTAGAAGGGCTTTCAGGAAAATCTCCTCTTATTATTTTTCAACAAAGTGTGATGAATATCTTTCTTTGTGGGAGCCAAGTTAAGTAGATTCTGCATATACCTCTTAGCCTAGACATTTTGAAATGGATTCGTTTTTCAGCTATTAGATCTACCAACGAGCCACCAGTTCACAGACTGTAAATGATATTTCTACTCTTCAAATGTCTGAATTGCATGAGCTTAACACGGCATTCAGATCTTGACATCTCAGAAGCATTTTTGGTTTCTTCTTTCTTCCTGCTTCTCCAATTCTAATTGTTGCCAAATTCTGGTGGTTCTACCAGGGAAACATTTCCCCTTTTTCTTTCTTTCTATGTTTTCCTTCAACAGACACCTACTGAGTGCCTCCTATGGGAAAAGATCTCTTCTGCACATGCTTTCTAACCCACCCACAGCCAGGGTCCAGAGCTCAAATGCCAGGCAAGTGATGTAATGAGTGCAATGGGCCATGGGTGGTGATGGGCTGCAGCCGATTTGCCAGGCAGGCAGCTGGCTTTTATTGCTAGATCCTCCACTTTTGCAGTAGAACCCAGAACATATCACCTGTCACGTCATACTGTCAGTATTTTCTTATGGGCCTAGCACTCTTGTAAGACTCTGACTTGCTCCTGGATAGAGAGCTTGTCCTATCCCTGTAAGTATCCTTAAGATTTGACATTGTACTTGGGACATAGTACAATCTCAAATAAATTGATTTCTCAATTAGACAATCCTTCCAATACACAGGCTCCTTAGTTTCCTACCTGCACATTATACATGGTCTTGTTCCTTGTGCCACCTCAGGTGTCCACTCCCATGCCCTGTTGTCATTCTCTATAACTGTATCTCCTCCGTAAGTTCAGTTTCTGTCATCTCACTCTCTGGTTGCTACTTCCTATCTTTCTAGATTTAGTACCTTGAATCCAATATTTGGACCCCAGCAGCACCTTCAGGGCAATGACTCTACTACTTGCAATTAACTGTCAGTCACCCCCTTATGTCCCTCACTTCTCTCC
>NW_007729431.1:106841-109313 GCF_000696425.1 Galeopterus variegatus | reverse complement strand
CATACATACATACACCCTCTCATCCATCCATCTACCCACCCAGCCACCCATCCGTTATTCATCCGTCCATCCATCATCCATCCATTATCCATCCATCCATAGTCCTATCCACCCATTTACCTACCCACCCATCTATCCATTTACTCATCCATCTATCCATCCATCCATCCATCCATCCACCTGTTCATCCATTCATTATCCATTCATCCACCCACCCAACCATTCATCTACCCCCCCGTCCATCCATTTATTATCCATTCATCCATCCACCATCTTTCTTCCTAGTACAATAGGTGAATTGTCCTCCTTCTTATCCATGGCATTCCATCCACATCCATACTAGCTCTCCTCTCCTCTCCCCTACTTCAGGACAATTCTCCAGTAGTTGTCTCCACTCTTCACTCCCTGCAGCATCAAGGTTCCACTCTCCTAGGATCAATCCCATCAACATACAAACATGCTACCATTTTTCCCATTCTAAAACTAAAGTGTCTTGACCCACACCAGTTTTTGTTCCAT
Source organism: Galeopterus variegatus (assembly GCF_000696425.1). Classification (NCBI taxonomy): domain Eukaryota; kingdom Metazoa; phylum Chordata; class Mammalia; order Dermoptera; family Cynocephalidae; genus Galeopterus; species Galeopterus variegatus. The sequence goes on along the minus strand of NW_007729431.1, from coordinate 108,794 downwards.
TTTTCTGCTTCCCTTCAGAGCAAAACTCTTCAAAATAATTGTGTATACTAACAGTCTCCGTTGCTTCTTTGCTCATTCTTTCTTCAACCTATTCCAATCAGATTTTCTCCCCAGATGCACCACTTAACCTGCAGCTGTCACAGTCGCCATTCTGATAAACCCAATCTATCCTCCTTGACTTATCAGGAGGGTGACCATGTAATTTATCTTCCAAACCAGTACTTTTGAAAGTGAAAGAGGGTGCTATTAATAATGACTTAGGAATAACATGTATAAACTGGGACCAACCCAGGAACACCTTAATATATATTTATTGGTTTATTGCTAAATGCTCATATCCCCCCAGCTAGAGAGTAAGTCACTTAGGGTCTGAGATGTTCATCTGCCTTTTCATATTGTATCTCCAGAGCCCAGAACAGTGCCTGCCACATAGCGGTTGAGTATTAGGTGCCTGGCTATTCAGGGAGCACTTAGTAGGCCCTCAGCAGCAGCTGAGTGATCAATGGTTGAATACATAACAATTTACTCCTGTCATGGCCTCGAGCACTAGGCATCTAATGGGTGTGGACTTTCTGTCATTCATGACCCACTGACCCAAGTTTCCCTCCTCAGTGGAGATGAAGCCTCAGAAACACCACACGTGCATCTTCCCTTCCAGCTCTTTTTCTCATGTATCCCTGTGGCCAGTTCCTTGAGCAAGACTCAAAGCACCTCTAGATGACAGTGACTTATTTGGCTTCTCTACTAAGGATTGGAAGCGTAAATTTCAGGTGTCACCCAAAAGAGGAGCATTTCCCCATTGGGCCTCTGAGCCCTCCAGTGTTGCTGATGACTCAGAAATCTCACTTTGCTGCTGAGATTATCCTCATCAGGTTCAGAGAAAAGGCAAGTGTAAGAGATTAGGAGCAATTACCCTTCCCCAGAGGAAGGATGAGAGACACGTCAGGTGCTGGGGCTTGCTCAGTTTCTTTTAAAGCTTATTTTTAACTCTGAGCAGAACCTACTTATCCCTTTTTGTGTGAGATGAAGTCATAATTACTTGGAGTCATCCAGCCAGAAGGTTTTTTCCATTTCAGTAAAAACTCCACCTTTATCATCATTCCCTTCTTTATCCTGCTGTACACACACATACACTCCATACCCCACACACCTACACCACCCCCACCCCACGCACCACACCCGCCACACCCACATGCACCCCCCACTCCACNCCCCCCCCCCCCCCCCCCCCCCCCCCCCCCCCCCCCCCCCCCCCCCCCCCCCCCCGCCACACCCACATGCACCCCCCACTCCACACACACACATTTTTTCAATTTACTCACCATGTACCAGAGGTAGCCTCTGTCTTCCCTTGGAACTGAAAGCAAATTGTCACAGCTTTGCTGATCTAATGATTCTCAAGGAGCAAGGATTGGACAAAGATTCTTAAGGAATAATTTGATAAACACATGCTGCAACAATTAAGCAGTACCTTTTAGAACATGCATGACAAGAAAATAAAAAATGTTTTTAATTGTAGCCCTTCACCCTCATACCTTCTAAGGAGGGAGGGTTGGGTAACTACAGTGGTCTTTGCTGATGGGTGTGGGATTGAGAGGGGCTGTGTTAGAATGGAGACACTGTGGAGGGCAGAAAAGCCTTGCATCTGAAGGGCTGGTGGCAGGGGTGTCCCCTACCCACCTCCATTATGCCTGGTGTTTGGGGAAAGGGAGTAAGAGTGGGGATTTTACGAAGTCTTCAGTGGGGCATGTAATGTTTTCTGTCTCCACTGAAAAGTCTTCAGTGATTTTTTTCGAGGAGTTTTACACAGCATTCTCATTTATTAAAAGGGCTGGCAGGTATCCCATTACAAGTTGTCTATTTTACAAATCTTTTCAATTTTGCTGATTCTCTGAAAGCAGTGGAGTCTTGCTTTTTGGCCTTGAACATGAGAAAATTTGATAGAAGTTTCAT
>NW_007729431.1:104625-105594 GCF_000696425.1 Galeopterus variegatus | reverse complement strand
TACAGATAGCTCCCATGTACTCCCTGTCCCCACACATGCACAGCCTCTCCCACTGTCACCATCCCCTACCAGAGTGGTACATTAGCTGCAATTGATGAACGTACACTGATGCATCATCACCCAAAGTTCATAGCTCACACTAGGGTTCACTCAGTGTTGCATTTTATGGGTTTGGGCAAATGTATAATAATTTGTATCTACCATTATAGTATCATACTGAGTAGTTTCACTACCATAAACATTTCAGTGATACTTTGAAGCAATTCGATTTCTTCTGGGGAGTACAGACCTTGTCAAAGTCTGCACAGCAGACAGCAGATATCTGACTGTCCCTCTGCAAATGCCCAGTCTCTCCTCCATGGCCATAGGCTGTAGTCAGAGGGACAGGTTTTAAGGGGCCGAGCAAGATGGAGGTTGCACTTTGAGGTTTTCTTCGCAAAGAAGAAAAGAGATGGGAAGGGGGGCGGTGTATGGAAAAGATATTTTGAAAGCCTAAATCAATTTTCTGGTCTTTGCTCTTGTGTCCACAGACAATCTTGGCTATGTTGGCTTCAGCCCTCTGAGATGTAGAAGGCCATGCACAGTTGCTGAGTGGGAGTTCGGTTCAAGTCAGTTCAGTCCGGTCATTAAAGTCATCTACGCACCAGGGAACAGTCAGGACCTGAGCATATCAATATGAATATCTTTATAAGGAATGCTTCTGCTCCTGTATTCATCGATGCCACTTAAAGCCGTTGAGTGGCCTTAGGTATTGAACCCATCTTTACTCTCATTTTCAGATCATGAAAATAGGGCTTCGGGAGATGAAGTCACTCACTCCCCAGTTACACAGCTGGGATCATCATGGTCCTGCTCACCATCATTATCATCGCTGCCATTACCATCAACATCACTGCTATTTATGGAGTATTCTCTGACATACACTGCACATTTGACCTCCTCTCGTGAACAGGGAAACTGAGGCTCAAA
>NW_007729431.1:92742-104033 GCF_000696425.1 Galeopterus variegatus | reverse complement strand
ATTCTCTGACATACACTGCACATTTGACCTCCTCTCGTGAACAGGGAAACTGAGGCTCAAAAAGAGGGAGTGACATGCACAAGGTTACTCTGCTGGTAATTGCTAGAGAACAGCAGACCCAAGACTAAAACTCAGCTCTTCTCACTGCAAGCAGCATGGCCCTACCTCGACATCACATAAAGGATCATAGGAGCAGTGGCCATGGCAGCCGCTGGTTCCTGAGGAGCCCTAAGTAGGAAACCTTGCTAACAGGGTTAGGAGCATTATCCTGCTTAATCCTCACAATAAACCTACCAGATGTGTATTTGTCTAATTCTCAATTTCTCTTCTAATGTCTGATGCTCTCTCCCCCAGGCTATTTCAAGACTGGATCCTTCTCACGCTTCAGGTCTTAATTTAAAAGATACCTCCTTGAAGAGAATCTTCCAGAACATTCTGACATAGGAACTCTGTGGTATCCTCTATCCATTCCTGTTATTTCCTCTGTAGAACTCATCACCAGCAGTAATAATTTGGTTTGTACTTGTTTTCTTGATTAGTGTCTCTACATCATAGTGACTGTAAGTCCCTGGAGGACAGGGACCTCTCTCTTTCCCCATAGTAGCCTTTGTGCCCATCATAGTGCTTGACATGTAATAGAAACTTAATGAACGCAGAGAAAGGTGAGGTCCAGAGTGGCCGAGTAACTTGCCACAGGCCACACAGCCGGTAAGAGGTAGACCTGGAGTCAAACCCAGGTTCACGGACTTTGCAACTCAGGTGTTTATTCCCCACACGAAATGGTTTAGCACAGCTAAGACTGCACAGTAAGCACATAATCCTCACTGAACTCATTTATTTTATTTATTAAAGCCTATTTCTCCTGCCCCTAGTCTGGCAGGGATTAGGTTTACAACTCTCTCTTAGAAAAACCACATTGATTTAGGGCCATGATGACTCATTACGCCACTGAGTTTTGCTGAATTAACTGGTACAAGCCCTGTCTCCCATGGTGCGGTGTTGAAAGGTTGGGGCTTTTATCCCAGGACACTTAGGTAGGTAAAGGAATAATACCAGCTGAAAGGCTTAGCTGCTCTCTGGGGCCCTGTCTCCCATGGTGCGGTGTTGAAAGGTTGGGGCTTTTATCCCAGGACACTTAGGTAGATAAAGGAATAATACCAGCTGAAAGGCTTAGCTGCTCTCTGGAAGAGTAGAAGGCTGATTATGCCAGTCACAAAAGATATACTTTACCAGTAGGAAAAAAATTAAAACCATCTCAGCATTAATATGTACACGTTCAACAGTTTTCAGATTTATATTATAAGCACAGTATAAACATATTAAAGGCAATTTTGATTTTTAAAAAGTCTTGCACAATGCTTACACTCTGTTTTCATTGCTGGAAATTTCTTTTGAATCCCTGGTCTAATGGGCACACAGATGCGATTGTAGTTTGTAGTAACTATTCCACAGTGTATTATATTCTCACTTTGCATTTTATCATAAATATACTTCCTTGTTGCCAAATATTACTAATGGCCATTTTTTTTATTGGCTACATCATGTTTTTGCATCATACATTAATTAACCAAGCCACTATAGTTGGACATTTATATTGTTTTTAGGTTTGCCCATTTTAGATTCTTCTGTAATAAGCATCCTTAGTTATTTTGAATTTTATTTGTTTTTTCCCTGCCTTTGGTAAAACCCCCCAAATTTTTATTACCTAGCAAAAAGATAAAAACATTTTTGTTAAATTGTTTCCCAGAAGTCTTGTTCTATTTGTTGTGGCATCTGTCAGGCACAAGTGAACCTATTTCCTCTCCACATCCCCAGCACTGGCCAACATTTAGTAAAAAATAGTTTAGGGTTAATTTAATAGAGTAAAAATGTCAACCTGATATTTTTAGTTGCATTTCATTTAATACTAGTGCTGTTAGTGTCCATACATTTGTTTTGAGCTGTGTTGTACATTCTATGTGCCAAATGCGTGTGCTGGGAGAACAGTTTTACAAATTATAAATCCTGTAGCCACTTAATGATGCACTTTTAACAAAACACTCTGTGAGCTGACCCGTGATTAGGGTCTAGGTCCTGAAAATCATGTCAGCCACATAAGCTAATTAGAAAAATTTGCTTTGATAAGTTTGCCTGAAAAAGAGGTCTGTAACAAAGAAAATGGAAATTTGCTTACAGTTCTTCCTTCATAAATGCTTAAGCTCTTCTTTCATAAATGCTTACATGTATTATAATCATGCCATGGCTTAATAAAAGCTAATTTGTTTCTAAATGACTTGACTGATGAGGCTGAGCAAACTCTGTTCTCTTGCAGAGTTCACTGAGTCAGCAGGACCAAGCTGGGAATGACAGCATTCTTGGCCGGGAGAGGTGAGAGTCTCCCATTACAAATGAACACTGTCAAGTTCAGCCTGCCTCCTGCTGCACTCGCTTTGCTGAGTGGCACTTCCTGAGTGTTCACACTCATGGACAGACCAGCTTTAATGGCTTTGAGCAGATGCCTTACCTGCACCTGCACCTTCACCAACACCCCCTTCTCAGTGTCAAACTTCCTGCGGATCCCCCCCACCCCCATCAGCAAGACCTGGTTGAACTGATTATTCATGACTAAGACAATCAAGTGCTGTGCTTTCCCTGAGCTTCCAAAGGCACATCACAATGAGGCTGAGGCCTAGTCTGGGAGAAGGGCTGAAACCAAGGGAGCAGAATGCAGGTGTGAGACTAAGGAGTGGGTGAGAAGCTTGGGCTGAGAAGCTGGAATCAAAACCATGCAGGACATGTGAGGTGGGATATACAGGCAGAGACTGGGACTCTGGGGCTCTTCTGAACATGGTGGGCCTGCTCCTGGAGAGGAACAAAGGAAACTGACTGGGTACTTGGCACACAGGCAATCTGGCTTTCGTAGGATACACCCACAGAAGAGTCATTACAACACTGTAGTTAAAAGCGCGCTTCCCTGAGTCAGTGGACCTGGCTTTGAATCCTGGCTCACCCACTTGCTAGCTGTGTGACTCTTATGTAAAAGTGGTTTGAGTGGTGTCTGACACATGTAAGTGCTCAATAAATGTTAGCTACAAGCTGTAAACATTAGCCTGATTCATGCTATTTATTTATGAACTGTCTGCAATGTGTTCGAGCCTGCTCTCAGCCCTACAAGGGGATACGAGGGAGCACACACACACTGACTAATGCAGGACTTTACATACATCCAGCATGAAATGTGTGTTTCACTGAAATAACTAGCCCTGGAATTCAGAGAGGCAGTGGGCGTCTGGGAAGATGGCTTGAAGTCAGTGGAACTTGACCGGGGCTTTGCTAGGCCTTTACTAAAGAGTAAAGGCAGAGAGGAAGGGGGCCTGGGAATTCAGATGAGGGGTTCAGCAGAGGGAGAGGTGTACAGGAGGAATAAGTATGGCCTACCTGGGCTAGTTGGACCCCCACCCACAATATCATATTTATGTAAAACCTGATGTGTGTATGTACATGTGCATGTACATGTATGCAAATGAGGACAAATGGGCAGATGGATACACACCAAACTACTGGCAGAGGTCATTCTGGGGGCAGTGAGTGAGAATTCAGAGGGACTTGGATGTTTTACTCACTAAAATATCTATTTCTGCATTGTTAAAATATTTTACAAGAAGAAAGTATTCATTCATTTTTAGTAGAAATAAAAAGGATTTTAAAAATGTAATTTGAGACTTTACTGTGACATATTTTATGTTTTGGGCATGGGACAGGTTGTGGGTAAAGGACGGAAGAGTGAAAACCTGAAGCAGAGAAGCAGAAGATGACTCTTGCTGGGATATGTCATTTATAGAAGAGACTGTTAATTTCCCATTGTGTGTTTTTGGCAACTGTATCAAAAATCAATTGACCATAATTGTGTGAATTTGTTTCTGGGCTCTTTATTCTGTTCCATTGGTGTATAAGTCTGTTTTCATGATGGGACCATGCTGTTTTGATTACTATAGCTTTGTAGTATATTTTGAAATTATATCATATGATGCCTCTGGCTTTGTTCTTCTTGCTGAAGATTGCTTTGGCTATTCAGGCTCCTTTGTGGTTCCAAATGAATTTTAGGATCTTTTTTTTTTCTATTTCTTCAAAAAATGCCACTGAAATTTTAATAGACTGTATTGAATTTGTAGATTGCTTTGGGTAATATGGACATTTTTACAATATTAATTCTTTCAGTCTATAAATATGGAATATGTTTTTATTGATTTATATCTTCTTTCATTTATTTTATCATTGTTTTATAGTTTTCCATGTACAGATCTTTCATCTTGTTGGTTAAATTTATTCCTAAGTATTTTAATTTTTTTGATGCTATTATAAATGTGGTTGCTTTCTTAATTTCTTTTTCAGATAGTTTGTTGGTAGTGAATAGAAATGCTACTGATTTTTGAATGTTGATTTTGTATCCTGCAAATTTACTGAATTTGTTTCTTAGTTCTCACAGCTTTTTGATGGAATCTTTAGGGTTTGCTATATATAAGATCATGTCATCTGCAAAATAGAGACAATTTTACTTATGATTTGGATGCCAATAAGTTGAACAGAAGTGTCAAGAATGGGCATTCTGTCTTGTTCCTGATCTTAGAGGAAAAGCTTTTCAGCTTTTCACTGTCGAGTATGATGTTAGCTGTGGGCTTCTCATATATCACCTTTGTTGTGTTGAGGTACATGTCTTCTATACCATGTTGGTTGAGAATTTTTATCAAGAAAGAATGTTGAATTTTGTCAAATGTGTTTTCCGTGCCTATTGAGATGATCAACATATGATGTGAGATAAGAGTCCAGTTTCATTGTTCTGCATGTGGATATTGAGGTACATGTCTTCTATACCATGTTGGTTGAGAATTTTTATCAAGAAAGAATGTTGAATTTCGTCAAATGTGTTTTCCGTGCCTATTGAGATGATCAACATATGATGTGAGATAAGAGTCCAGTTTCATTGTTCTGCATGTGGATATTCAGGTTTTCCAGCATCATTTATTGGAGTAGTCTCTTTTGTTGTGGTAAAGACTAAATGCAATGATGAGTGGAAGTGTTTTGAAGACTGTCAGTGGTTTTCCAGATGTTAATTAGTGCTCTGTTCTTACATTGAGATGGCAGTTAGGAACTAAGATGAACTTAAGGCATTTACCTCCTTACAAAAGGAGGCAAAAATGAAAGCTAAAGTCAATATCTTAGTAGGAAAATTTTAATGTAGCTAAGTGGTGGGGTAGGGATATATTAGACTGGGCATTTTAGGTGCCTTGTAATCATACTATTCAAACAAATTGGCCCAGAAGAAAGAAACATTCTTAGGCTACAATTTGGTCTCTGAGATAGAAAGGCATATTTGATCAATACCTTCTCTTTTCTAAATGAAGTGGCATATGCCAGTATGGATCCTAAGCTCTTTGCTCACTGAGTAAGAGGGAATGTCAATGTTTCAGTCATGTATTTTCAGTAAACATTTCTTACATAAAAGCTAAGTCCCTAAGTAATTTCACATGCATATCCCACCCCCACCCCACCAAATATAACCATTGTTGCCAGTTGGTCCTTCATTCCAGGAATGCCTTTATGGAGAGATCAAAATGCTTGTGAAATCCCAGGTGACTTCATTGTGGTACTTTGTACTTATTTGATTCACACGTCCGTAAGCGCAAGCCCATTATGTGAACTTCACCTCTCCTCTTGGCACACAGTGGTTGAATCCTGCTGTCTTGGTCTTGGGAAGATGTCCTATGTCCTGGTGCAAGCAGGTGGCTGTTGTCCACATCAGAGCCACCTACCCTGCTCTGTCCTGGCTCCTCTTGTCCCTGCCCCTCTGCTCATCTCTTTAGCTTAATATTTTAACAATGACTCCCTTGGGCCTAGACTCTAGATTTTATATTTATTAAATAGCACTAGGTTCAGAAAATGGTGTTTTTAAGGCTTGAGGAAGCATGAGTGAAGGGACAGGACTTTGTACCTTCACTGGGCTAAATGACTTCTTCAGGATTTGACCCAATCCAGACAAAGAATTTAGCTAGTCACTTAGAGTGACTGCAGTAAAAAGGGCCTTCAGCAGACGCCCGGCCATTAAATGAAGGTCAGTTCTTTGTCACTTGGCAAAGAAAAAACACGGTAGTAAAACTGCTTTCTGGCAAGCAGCTGTATCCTACTGTTTGTACTAATTATAAATGGAGGTCGTGGGAAAGAGAATTTTAATCGACTATTAAGTGCTACAAATGATTATTCTGAAATGTTAACTTACAAATTTCACTATCACATTGTGCCAAGGAGCATAAGTCTGTACACACAAGTGATTAGGGTCACCTTCTGTTATGTTTTCTTCTCAGTTGTCAACAAATTGCACTGTGTGTATTTATTTATTCAGTACTCCTTTGCTCACTTATTTAATCAGCAGTTATTAGCATGTCCTAAATCTGAAACATCATGCAAGTCCAAAGATCACAGTGGTAAATGATGATCCAAAAAAAAAAAAATCACAGTGGTTTCATGGTGTGAGGGAAAGTGAGGCAGAGTTTGGGTGTTGGGTTTCAGGTGACCAGATGGCTTTTATCCACTAATAAACACTAGAGTTTCACAGAGTTGCTGACTGACTATTGCGTTTTAAGAACAGTCAGAATGAAATACTTTAGAGAAAATGGAATAGTTTCTTTCCTATCCTCTGGGAAATAACAAGACCAACCATCTCTCTCCATTTCTCCCACTTCTGGTCCATCTGTCTTCTCTTCTCAGCCAGGTCAGCTGGTCAGGAGGTGGTTTCTGTGGGATGGCACCCTCCCTCCCTGGGCAGGTGGTCTGGACCAGCTTTCTCTATTTTGGAGGAGACACTCATTTTTCTTTCCTCTGATTCAAACCTTTTGCTTCTCCATGGAAGTGTGGCTTTGGCTTCCTTCATATTGGAATAGGATCTAAAATTGAAGTTTAGGCTCATTCAACAATATTTATGAGCACCTTTTGTGTGCTAGGTTCTGGAGATGCAGTGGTGAAAAAACCAGACCAGACCAAACCAAACCAAACATGATCCTGCCATCACAGCACTGGCATCTGGGGAGAAGAGAGATTTTAAACAGACATAAAAATACATATGCACGTGATTACAAATCGTGATAGGTGATATGAAAGGAAGAAAATCCATGAGAGAATAAATGGAGGGACCTGATTGCTGTCTGAGGAAGTGATGTTTGAGCTGACTTCTGAAGGATGAGAAGATTCATGACGAGGGGGAGAGGTTAGAGCTGGACATGGCCTGGGTGCCTGAGGCCTAGGAGACCACGGCTTCTGCTCCATTGGAAGCTTGGAGCATGATCAGATCTGTGTTTCTTTTTTCTTTTCATAAAGTACAGATTCAATCATAGATGTAATACTAAAAAGAATGTATCTTACGTAAGGATTTTGTTAAGTTAGAAATCTTACATCTATGTAGTCACTACAGAAGATGCACAGACCTTCCGCAGCTCATATAAGAAAGAGTGTATAGACAATTTGGTAAGAAGATGAGGAATAATTCAAAAATAGTTTACAGAGAGAGAATCAAAGGCAGAAAATGCTTCAACAGGCGTGGTCCTCAGAAATTGTTCTGGAATGCCATTTACTCGTTTCAGTGTCATGTTCAATGTCTTAAACTCCACTTGGAAGAAGATGTGCTCAAGGATATGTTTGGCAACTTGTTGGTCCTTTGGTAGTTTACCGATTACTCCAAGAATGTCACCACACTTCTTGACAGAATTCCAGGTCTTCTTCAGTACTTATTGGTAATCTGAGCAAGCCATGCCTTCTCAGAGGAAAACGTCTCATCTAAGTCCAAAAGCTCCAGAGGAGGAGGTGCTAATTCCCTGAAGGTGCGAGGGAAAACCACAGGCTGAAAGGCAGGCAGCAGCATCTCAGACTGAGGATGGATGAACTGGAGCAGTTCATGTTTCACCTTTCACTGCTCATGAGCCAGTTTCAGAGGCTGGGAAGTCCAAAGTCTGGGGAACACATCCGGCGAGGACCTTCTTCTAGAGTGATGCAGGGTATCACAAGGCAAATGGGCTCACCAAGAGATACTAGATCTGTGTTTCTAAAAGATCATCCTGGTTGTTTCAAGCAGTGAGTGGTAACAGCAGATAAACAGTGAAACCAAGACAGAAGATTTCTTCAATAGTTGACGGAGGGATCATTATAGCATAAGTAGGCCTGGTGGTGAGAAGTACACAGACTGGGGGAGGTGGAGATATACTGGGAGGTAGATCCATCAGTCCTAGCAAGGCTTACAAAAGGCGTCCTCTATGGGGCCCAGCTGACTTACTAAATACTAACTTGGGTCAGGAACCAAAGCCCCAGCAAGCAAAATGTGATTTTGCCTTACACTGTCTCTTATCCATATATTTTACTCTGGAATCTCAAACAGAAAGGGGAGTGTTGAGGTAGCCTTTCAATGTTCCAGTTCACAATGAATTCATTTTCTCTTATTCCCTCCTTCCGCCTCTCTCTCCTTTCTTCTTCCCTCCCTCCCTTCCTTTCATCAATCATATTTACTGAGCCTTTCAACATATTTACTGAGCCCGGGCTATTTCCCATGTACTAGAATATTCAAGGAGGGGTTACATCAATGACCCAGTTCTCATGAAACTTATGTCCTAACTAGTGAAAACAAGGAAACAAGAAAGTATTTTGTAGTTTTCATTGGACAGATCTTGTATATATTTAATTAAATTTATACCTAAGTATTTTATATTTTTAAATGCTGTTTAGGTGGCATTTTTAAAAAGCCAACTTCCATTTATTCATTGTTAGTATATAGAAATTCAATAGGTTTTTGTATGCTGAACTTATAGCCTGGGATCTTGCTAAACTCATTTGTTATTTCTAGTTGCTTTTAACATTAGAATTCTTAGGATTTTCTGCCTAAATGATCATGGTGCAAAACAAACAGTTCTTCATTTCCAATCTATATGCCTTTTATTTCTTTTTCCTACCTGATTACATTAGCTAGAACTTCCAGGTCAATGTTGAATAGAAGCAGTGAGGGTGGATATCCTTGTCTTGTTCTGATCTTAAAAGGGAAACATACATTCACTATTGAATATGTTGTTCATTGTAGGGATTTTTTCGTACATGTTCTTCATCAGGTTGAAAAAGTTCCTTTTTTCTTCCTAGGTCTCTGAGAGGTTTTATCATGAGTGGGTGTTGATTTTGTCATTTACTGTTATTACATTTTGAAATAATTATGAGTTCAGTTGTGTAGCTGCTAATAAGGCAAATTACAATGATTGATTTTTAAATATTGAATCTATCTTCTATTCCTTGGATAAAGCTCACTTAACCCTGAAGTATTATAATTTTAACATGTTGATAAATTATATTTATAACATATTTGTTAAGATAGCTACGTCTACATGCATGAGAAATATTGATCTAGTCTTTTCCGGTAATATATTTTTTTTATTTTTAAAGCAGAAAAAATGTGCTATTGTAAAATAAGTTAAGGAGTATCCCTGTTCTTCTCTTTTCTGGAAGAATTTGTACAGACTTGATATTATTTATTACTTAAGTGTTTGATAGAATTCACTCATAGCATCTAGACCTGCAATTTTCTTTGTAGGAAGGTTTTAATGAGATTTCTGTGTTAAATATAGGACTCTTCAGATTTTTTTTTTTTTAGAGGATTTTTGATATTTTTGTGTTTTGTTAATTTTTTTTGTTTGTTTGTTTTGGGCCACAAAACAAGACTTAATCCATTTAAAAAGATTAAGATCGTAGAAAATATGTTCTCTGACCACAACAACAGAAAGAAATTCAGAAAATTCACAAATGTGTGGAAGTTAAACAACACTCTCCCAAATAAACAATGGGTAAAAAAAAAACCACAGGGAAATTGGAGAGTACTTTGAAATAAAAATCAAAGCACAACATATCAAAATTTACAGGATGCAGGACTCGTGCAGTGCTTAGAGGAAAATGTATACTTGTAAACACCTATATTAAAAAGAAAAATCTCAAATCAGTAATGTAAACTTCTACCTTAACGAAATAGAAAAAGAACAGCAAACTAAACCAAAGGCAAATATAAGTAGGAAATAAAAAATATTACAACAGAAATATATGAAATAGGGAATTAAAAAGCAATAGAGAAAATTAACAAAACCAAAAGTTGATTCTTAAAAAAGATCAACAAAAGTTTCAAGTGTTTATCTAGACCAACCAAGAAAAAAAGAGAAGACTGAAATTACTAAAATCCCAAATAAAGTAGGGGCATTATTACATTGTCATTATGTTTTTTTGTGGTGGTGGTAAGATTTAGTTTCTTTCTCTTGCTCATTTGCATTTCTGTTCTACCAGTGGGTTTTGTTTGTTTGTGTGTGTGTGTGCGTGTGTGTATTTGTGGTAGTGATTATCATTTTTCAGATTCCAGATGCAGGAGTTCCTTGAGGATTTCTTGTAGGGCTGGTCATATGTTGGTGAATTCTTGCAGTTTTTGTCTGTCTGGAAAAATACCCTATTTTTTCCTTATTTCTGAAGGATAGCCTTGTTGAGTATAGTATTATTGGCTGACAGTTTTTTCCTTTTAGTGTTTTGAATATATCATCCCATTTTCTTCCGGCCTGTAGTTTCTGTTGAGACGTCTGCTGTTAGTCTGATAGGGACTCCCTTATAGGTGACTTGATGCTTTTCTCATTTCTATTAGTATTCTTTCTTCGTCTTTGAGCTTTCCAGTTTGACTATAAGGTGTCTTAGAGAGGATCTTTTCAGGTTGAATCTGTTTGTGGATCTTTGAGCCTCCTGGATCTGAAGGTTCATGTCTGTCCCTATACCTGGGAAGTTTTCCATTATTATTTCATTGGATAAGTTTTCCATGCCTTTTCCTTTCTTCTCCCCTTCTGGAACACCCATAATTCGAATGTTTGTGCACTTAAAGTTGTCTGCTAGCTCTCTTAGATTTTTTTTATTTTTTAAAATTCTTTTTTCTATTCTTTTTTTGTCCACCTGGGTTATTTCAAAAAGACCATCTTCGAGATCAGAAATTCTTTATTCTGCTTGTTCTAGCCTGCTGCTTAAACTCTCAGTTGTGTTTTTTATTTTGTTGAGTGAATCTTTCAGTTCCATGAGTTCTACTACATTCTTCTTTAACATATTAATCTCTTTGTAAATTATCTCCTTCATATTCTGGATTGTTTTTCTCATTTCATTATGTTGTATAACTGAGTCTGCTCATATCTCAGGGAGTTTCCTGAAGGTTGCTGCTCAGAATTCCTTTTTGGTCATTTCAAGGGTGTGCTGATCTATAGGGTCTGGTATTTGAG
>NW_007729431.1:77029-92408 GCF_000696425.1 Galeopterus variegatus | reverse complement strand
TGAGTTCTACTACATTCTTCTTTAACATATTAATCTCTTTGTAAATTATCTCCTTCATATTATGGATTGTTTTTCTCATTTCATTATGTTGTATAACTGAGTCTGCTCATATCTCAGGGAGTTTCCTGAAGGTTGCCGCTCAGAATTCCTTTTTGGTCATTTCAAGGGTGTGCTGATCTATAGGGTCTGGTATTTGAGATTTACTGTATTCTTTTGGTGATGTCATATATTCTTGGATTTTTATATTTCTAGTATCTCTACACTGATGTCTGGTCATCTGGTAGAGCAGTTGCTTCTGTTACTTTGGAATGGGCTTCAAGGAGAGAGACATCCTCTTCTTTTTCTAGTCTCCACTGGTGAGTCTCCTACTGTCAATGCAGTCAGGTGTTCGGCAGGCCCCCTGCACAGTGTCTGTGGCTATAGCTGTCGCATCAAGCCACTTTTTCAGCAGCCTTGGTTGTGGCAGTGGCCGTGGTGTCCCACCCACATAGAAGTGGTGTTTTCAGCATGCTCTGTTGCCTGCTTCCAGGCAGTGGGCCGCTGGCTCCTGCCTAGGATCCTGGGTGTCACTCTCTTGCTTGCTTCTAGGTGGAGGGGCTGCTCTCATATTTTTGTATTGTAAGGAATTTGTTTGTTGGTTGTCAAATTTATTTGCAAAACATTTTTCATAATATTTCTTTATTTTCCTTTAAATGTCTGTAGTGTCTGTAGTGATGCTCCCTTTTTCATTCTTCACTTGGTAATATTTGTCTGTCTTTTTTCCTAATTAATTTGCCTAGTGTTTTGTCGGTTTTACTGATTTTCTCTCAAAAAAACATTTTCCTTTAAATGTCTGTAGTGTCTGTAGTGATGCTCCCTTTTTCATTCTTCACTTGGTAATATTTGTCTCTCTTTTTTCCTAATTAATTTGCCTAGTGTTTTGTCGGTTTTACTGATTTTCTCTCAAAAAAACAGCTTTGGTTCCATTGATTTCTTTTGTACTTTTTTCTTTTATCAATTTCACTAATTTCTGTTTGTATGTTTATTATTATTTTTCCTTCTGTTTACTTTTAGGTTTAATTTGCTAACCCCCCTCCAGTTTTTTTATGATGGAAACTTGGGTCGTTAACTTAAGCTCTTTCTTATTTTCTCAATATAATCATTTTTGTTATAATTTTTTCTGTGAGTATCACCTTAGCTTTATGACACAAATTTTGATATGTTGTATTTTCATATTAAATAAGTTCAGAGTAATTTTAAACTTCTCTTGTGATTTCTTCTTTGGCCCACGGGTTATTTAGAAATCTTTTATTTACTTACCAAATATTTTGGATTTCTCAGGTATCTTTCTGTATATAATTTCTAGTTTAATTCCATTGTGGTCAAAGACACACTTTACATGATTTTAATTTTTTCTAAGATTTTGTATTTGTTTTATGGCCCAGAATATAATCTATTTTGGTGCAGGTTTTATGTGCACTTCAAAATAATAAGTATTCTACTTTTGTTGCATGGTGAATACCAAGCATGTCAATTATGTTAAATTGTTGGATAGAGTCATTCAAGACTTCTATATACTTGTGGATGTTCTGACTACTTTTATCAATTATTGAGAGAGAATTGTTTAAATTTCCAGGTATAACTGCAGATTTGTCTATGTATTTCTCTATAAGTTTGTGCTTTCTGTTTTTTGATGTTCTATTATTAGGCACATACACATTTAGAATTGTAATATTCTCCTAAGGAACAGATCTTTTTATCATTATAAAACATTCTTCTTTGTCTCTGATAATATTCTTTGTTCTGAAGTCTACTTTTGTATTTATATAGCATCTCCAGTTTTATATTTTACTCTGGTAAAATATATATAACATAAAATTTGCCATTTAAACTATTTTAAATATACAATTTAGTGTCATTAAGCACATTCACATCATCATGCAACCATCATCACCATCCATCTCCAGAACTTTCTCAGTTTCCCAAACTGAAGCTCTGTATTTATTAAGCAATAATTTTTAATTTTCCCCTTCACCTAGACCCTGACAGTCACCATTCTATGTTTTTTTGGGTATATGTTGAATTTTATTAGCAATAAAGATTGTGAATTAAAACCACTGGAAACTCACAGTCTTATACCTATTATATTAGTGAAAATATCAAACATTTCACCATATCACATGTTGGCAAAGATGTAGAGCAATGGAACTGTTATACACTGCTGGTAGGAGTGTGACTTACAATACAACTCTAGGGGGAAAATGCAATCATCTGTAAAAGTGAACTTGTGAATATCCTACTTAACACAAAAGAATTTTTTTCAAGACATTCAGAGCAGCACATGTGCAATATAAAAGCTGGAAACAGCCCAAATGGCCACTGACCAGATGCATAGATAACTTATGGTATATTCCCATGTAGAATAATATATGGCAGGGGAAATGATGAGATGAAAGTGACATACAGCAGCATGATTAAATCTTAGAAAGTTAATATTGCAGGTAAACGTAAAATTCAAAAAATTATGTACTATATTTGTTTTAAAAGTAAGGAATAAGAAAATATAAACTATATATTTTAAGGATGTGATTAACAAAAAGTTATGATTAACAAAAAGTTCAGCATTGGGATTACCTCTAGGGAGAAACAGGCACTAGGGGGGTACACACAGATAGTTTCAATAATGTTGATATTATTCTAGGTAAAAAGCTACAAAATTTATAAATAAATTGCACATATTATTGGATATGCATAGAGAATTACATAATAAAAATTTTAAATAGGTTCTAAAATTTTTTTTTAGTTACAACAGTAAACTCTTTCAAAGCATAGATGATGTTCTATATTACAATTGAAGCAATTCTATCTTCTTCCTGGTTTGTGATATTTCAAGATGGCTGCAACTGAGAAAAACTTGGTTTTTTTTTTTACATAGTTTTAAAAATGAAAATTTTGTTTATACCACAACAAATCTTTTTTTTTTTTTTTTTTGTCCTTTTTGAGACCGGCCGCACCATGCTCAGCCAGTGAGCGCTGTGAGCACACCGGCCATCCCTATATAGGATCTTAACCCACAGCGGGAGCGCTGCTGCGCTCCCAGTGCCGCACTCTCCCTAAGTCTATAAGTAAAGTATTTAAATTGAATACAGGGCCGGCCCTGTGGCGCACTCAGGAGAGTGCAGCGCTGGGAGTGTGGCGACGTTCCCGCCACGGGTTCGGATCCTATATAGGAATGGCCGGTGCGCGCCAGTGAGCGCGGTGGGGGCGACACCAAGCCAAGGGTTGCGATTCCCTTACTGGTCATGAAAAAGACAAAAAAAAAAAAAATACAACTTTTAGGGAACATGATGCATATGCAAAACTACACATTTCTTTACCCATATCTTCAACATCATGAAAACAAAATGAGAAACTTTACCTATTCTTTGAAGAATGGCAAAAATGTACATGATAGTGAGGAAAATCATTAAAATATGCTTAAAACTTGGATTAGTATGGTTTTCAAAACCAAAGTAAAATATCTTTCCTGTAATCAAGAACTGGAATCTATTTGTATTATCAACCACATCCCATCTAGCAAAATTGCTTAGCGATAGTGCCTTTAACTAAACATATTATCACCTGTCATCTAAATGTCCTGAACTGAAAATACATAGATATTAACCTGAGGAATGGAAGTAGTCTTAAGACAAAATGCATAATGCAGCTATAGAAAGCTGCTATGCTGATACACTTTTTTCCCCTATTTGTTAACTTTTATTCTTTATTCCTTTTTTTCTTTTCCTGCTTCTTTTGGGTTAATTAAAATTTCAAAAATATATAATTTCATTTTATCTTTACATTGGCTTATTAAACATTCCATTTGTATTACTTTTTAAGTGGTTCTTATAGGGTTTACAAATATATCTTTATTTCAATCTACCTTCAAATAACATTAAACAACTTTATGTGCTGTGTTAGAATCATAACACAGTGTACTTCAGTTTCACTCGATTTTGTTCTTCGTATTATTTCTAACATGTCATAAACCACTCAATACATTATTATTAATTTTGTTTTAAACAATTATATTTTAAAGAGATTAAGAAATAAGAAAAATGTCTTTTGTATTTACGCATATACACATCTTCAGTGTTCTTCATTTCAAATATCCACTTGATATTACTTTTCTTTCTCCTGAAGAACTTCCCATTACATTTCTTGTTGAGCAGCTATTCTGGTGAAGTTTGTATGAAGAATTCTTGATTTTACATTTGTTTCTGAATATTTTCTCTAAATGTAATGTTCTAGGCTAATAGTGTTGGTTTTTCTTCAAAACCTTTTTCTTTTTCCCTAATGTGTGTAAATGTTTTCCTACTGTTTTTTGGCTTCATAATTCCTGGTGAGTAGTTTGCTGTCATTCAGATCTTTGTTGCTGTGAACATAATGTCTGTAATATTCTGTATGTACCGATTTGGTTGCTTTAAAGATTTTATATTTATTGCTGGTTTTCAGCAATATGATTATATTTTTATTCATTTATCCTGCTTGAGGTTCTCTTAAGTTCTTAGATATGTGAGTTTTCAAATTGGGAAACATTTTGGTGATTATTTCTTTAAACATATTTTTGGTCTTTCATACACCTCCCCTTCTCTTGGGCACTGTCCTGACAGCCAAGTCCTTCTGGATCCCATCTATGTGTCTGTTCAACCTCTTGATACTGTTTCACAGTATCACAGTAATGTTGTTCATTTTTTCTTTTTTTTATTTCTATGCTTTATTTTGAATAGTATATATTGCTATGTCTACCTGGTCACTGATCTTTTGTTTTTCCTAAAGTAATAGTCTGATGTTAATCCCATTCTGTGTATTTTTCAGTTCAGATATTGTATTTTTTCATCTTTAGAATTTCAATTTGGGTCTTTTCAAAATCTTCCAGTTCTTTTCTCACTAAGTTCATGTTATCCTTTACCATCTTGAAATATGCAGCATATTTATACTAGCTGTTTTAATGTTCTTGCCTAATTATTTGACATTCAGTGTCATCTTTTCTCTTTTTCTATTCATTGATTTTTCTCCTGGTCATTCATTATATTTTCCTGCCTTTTTGCAAGCTGAGTAATTTTTGACTGGATGTCAGGTATTGTGAATTATATGTTTTTGAGTGGTGGATTTTGTTTTATTTCTTTATATTGTATGGGTCTTTGTCCTGACATTTAATTACATTGCTTGAAATTAGTTGGATCCTTTGGAGGCTAGGTTTCTTTGGGGAAAGTTCTGGGAAGCCTTTAGTCTAAAACTTATTTAGTCCAATTAATGAGTCAATACTCTTCTGAGGACCTCATGTAATACCTATTGCATTATGAGGTCTTTCCAGTTTTGCTGCTATGAAGATGCACTAATCCCAGACTTGTGTGGGATCCAGGAATTTTTCAGTCTGTTGTTTTCTGGTGGTTTGTTTCCCAGTCTTGGATAGTTTCCGATCACACGTGCACAGATCAATACTTAGCTAAGAAGTTGAGAGGACCTCTCTGCAGAACTCTAGAGCCTCTCTCAGCCATCTCCCTCCTCTCCAATAGTTTGCCATGCAAAATCTAGTTGTCTTAGACTTCCCCAATTATGTACTTTCTCTTCGCAGCAAATTTGCTGTGCTTTCTTCTAGTTCCCTCTCTCATCTATGTAGCCTGGAAACTGCCTCCATCGAGTAGGCTGGAGCAATCACAGTGCTCGTCTTGTTCATTTTCTATATTCAAGAATCACCATTTTGTGCTGCATTTTGTCCAATATCTGAAAGCGAATTTTAAAATATATTTTCTTGTTATTCTAATTGTTTAAGGTGAGAGCATATATTCTGTCTCTGTTACTACAGCATAGCCAGAAGCAGATAGTCTTCTCTCCTTAATTTTTGAAAGATATTTTCTCTAGGAATAGAATTCTGTGTGGGAGGTTCTTTTTCTTTTTTTCTTTCATAACTTTGAAAATGTTCCTTTGTCTTCTGGCTTGCAAAGTTTCTGCTGAAAAGTTTGATACAATTTTATCTTTGATATTCTGTACATAGTGTTCCTCCCCTCCCTCCCACCCAGTTGCCTTCAAGATTTTCTCTTTATCTTTGTTTCTTCAGCAGTTTGGATATAATGTGCCTAGCCATTATTTTTCAGGTGAAGAGGGAATGGAAGAGACTTTTATTCTTCCTGGGTTTCTTTCAGATTTTTGGATATGTGATTTGATGTCTTCCAACATTTTTAGAAAATTCTCAGCCATTATCTTTTCAAATATTTATTCAACTGTATTTTCTCTTGTTCTGAGATTTAAATTACACATAGGTTCATCCAGGCATAGCTAGACTAGGCATACCTTAGAGAGAGACCCAGGAGAAGAACCTCACCCCCAAAACATGCTACCATATTTACAGGGAAAGAGGAGCAGGAAACATCTAAGTGACCATGTAAAAATAGGACCTTCCTTGTTGAAGAAATGGCCTTGTTGGAAAGGGAGAATCTCCTTGGCCCAGTGACTGGAATTAGACTGTTTTTTTGTTTTTATATATATAGTATTTTTTTTTTTTTATTAAGGAAACTCGGACTTTTGGGGTCAGTATACTTACTAAGCTATTGAAAGGAGGAAGGGAATACATGCCCAGGTTGTCTGAGTTTGTCTCTTCTCTTATACTACCGTACAATTTAAACAATTTACTATATATCTTGGAGAACATTTTATATTAGTTCATATAGAATTGCCTTGATATATATATATATATTTTTTTTTTATTAAGGAAACTCGGACTTTTGGGGTCAGTATACTTACTAAGCTACTGAAAGGAGGAAGGGAATACATGCCCAGGTTGTCTGAGTTTGTCTCTTCTCTTATACTACCGTACAGTTTAAACAATTTACTATATATCTTGGAGAACATTTTATATTAGTTCATATAGAATTGCCTTGTTATTTGTCAAGGTTGCCCTGTAAGCTATTGAATGAATGTAACCCAGCTAATTTAACCTTTAAATATTAATAGACATTATAAATATGATAGACATTTTGAATTTATTTATTACCTAATTTATTACTAATACAACAAATGCCTCAATTAACATTTCTGAGTCTATATTGTATCCTTGGGCAAGAATAGTTAGAGGCTTTTGTTATTATTGTTTTTAACTTTTCTTTTTTGGAGAACTGAGGTGTACTTGAATAAGTCAATCATGCTCCATAATTCATAGCACAGCACAGATATTGTCTATATATCTCCTCTCTTTAGTTTTTCAAAATTTCATTATTGTTTTTCACTTATCCCCCTCCTTATTGCCATTTTCTAACTGTAGATATCCACTTCCTTTATATAATATAAGCACTTCCTATCCATCTTTCATTGTTCATTTCCAAACATATAATGTTGTCTGGAATATTTTTATATTTATATTAATTCAATCATGCTATAAGTTAATTGCTTTTTAAGCTTTATTCATGCACATTATATTTTTGATGTCATTCATGTTGTTCTGTGTAGATTCAGCTCATTTATTCTGACCGCTGTGTAGAACTCAACCATATGCAAGTATAGCGGTAGGAAAGTTCCTGGAAGTACAGAGGCTGGATCAAAGAGTACTTACATTTACAATCTGGATAGATTGTACCAAGATATTGTCAAAACGGTTGTACAAATTTACAATCACAACAGCTGTGTAACAGGATTCCCATTTCCCCCCATCCTTTCCAAGAATAAAAATTATCAAATGCTTTGATGCATGAAAATGATATTTTATTGCCTTTTCAACTTGCATTTACTTAACCATCAATATTCGTGAGCATATTTTCCTACGTTTGCTGGAAATTTGCATTTCTTTTTTATTATAAATTTCTTGTTCCAACATATAGCCTTCCAATATCCTCAGCTTGCCAGTATTTTTAGAATTTCATACTTGAAACTTGGGTGATGATGAAATCTGAGGTCATCAGTGAGTACCAGTGATTTATCTATTTTAGAAAGGCTGCAGGGATTTTGAGCAAATTAAAAGCTTATGTGCATCACGGTTCCTGGGGGCAATAACATAATTGTTTGGATGTCTGTGTTATAGAATTGTAGGCTACGGGCATGAAATTAAGTTAACCAACATGTTGGACCAAAAGTCATTTAGGGACCATTTTAGTTTAATTGTGATGTGGGCTGGCAGCTCCTCCTGGTTTCAAAACTCACAACCATGCCCACTTCCTGTTCATCAGGCACACTTAATTTGTCTTGGAGCTTTGTGGAGAACTAGACACATGACATGTCAGGACACATCTGGTACATTAGAAGGATTTCTCTTAGCTGCTCCACTCACCCTTTCCTCCCAGTCTTCTTCCCTTTATTGGAGACAGAATATCTCCCTTTCCAGAACAGGCCTCAGGCCTCCCTCCTTTTGTCATTTTTTGTGTTGATTAGTCCTAATGTTCCGTTAAGGCTCTGTTACAGCTCCACCTCCTTTGCTGACAATTTAGGATTTGCCTGATGTGACATCTTCAAGAGTCCTGGAGACAGACAAGGGAGGTGAAAGAGAGGGCATTGTGGCGGAGGGATGAGGGGGGGCAGGTCCATCAGCATCACACGGGACCTGTCATGAAGAGATGGAATTAGACCCTGGTCCTCGATGGAAGTTGATGTCCTGTCCTGCAGGCCTATTGGCAGATCTGCATCTGGCCTCAGCCTGGGGCAAACACCCTGGTCCCCAGAGCCAGGGCAGTGCCTGCTCTACACGGTAGCCATTGCTGGGGTAACGGGAGCAAGCTGTGCAAAGGAGGTCCCTGGTTCTGCTGAGTATTTGGATGGGTTTAGGTTGCAATTTGGGGCAGAGCTGGGAATCCCGCAGGGAAAGAAAAGGTTGTGAGTCTGGGTCCTGCTCGGGGAAAGGCAAAGGGAAAAATGCTCTGTGGTAGCATAGCCAGAAAGGGTCTTTTTAGAAGAGAATGTGTAACAGAAATTTGCAGCTGGCAGTTTGCAGGGAGAGAAAAGGTTGTGAGTCTGGGTCCTGCTCGGGGAAAGGCAAAGGGAAAAATGCTCTGTGGCAGCATAGCCAGAAAGGGTCTTTTTAGAAGAGAATGTGTAACAGAAATTTGCAGCTGGCAGTTGTGTGCCAGGCAGACTAAACCCCCTTCTCCCTCTTTCTGTTAAGTCCTATTTTACCTAAAGGCACAACACTCATGACTGCTTGTGTGTGAGGGAGACTGTATATATACGAAATATATATATGTGTATGTATGCACACACACACACACACACACACATACACACGCATACACAGATACTTTAAAAAGTTCATGGAAAGATTTGTACCATCTTTCAATTCTGTTTTTCCACAAACTTTTTGAAGTAATCATATATATATGAGCATATACACAAACATACATTTTTTTTGACTCACCTGGTATGTGCTAGGAACTGTATATTTAATGGATAATCTCACCTAATTGCACATTTACACAAGATATTTTCTTCTCCAGTTCACTTCATGATCGTGTTTTTTTATTATGTTATGATATGATATTATTCCTGCAATGGCTGAAATAAGTTGTTTTCTCTGTTTCAGCCAGGACTTATCTGTTTTGCAAAGAACAGTAACCTACACAAATTAGCTAAGGAAAGGAGATTTCTTAGTAGGTTACGAGAAAATGTCATGAAAAACAAAAGCAGAAGATTGAGTTGGGCCTCATGAAAAAGAAAGTGTCATGGAAAACAAAAGCAGAAGATTGAGTTGGGTCTCATGAAAGGTAGAAAATCATCGAGCCCCACCTTTCCCTCTCACCATCCCTGGGGTACATGGCTTCTTTGCTAATCTGTTCTCTCCTAAAGCCTTTCTCTTAAGATGGGTTTCCACTACCCATACACACGCATACACAGATACTTTAAAAAGTTCACGGAAAGATTTGTACCATCTTTCAATTCTATTTTTCCACAAACTTTTTGAAGTAATCATATATATATGAGCATATACACAAACATACATTTTTTTTGACTCACCTGCTATGTGCTAGGAACTGTATATTTAATGGATAATCTCACCTAATCGCACATTTACACAAGATATTTTCTTCTCCAGTTCACTTCATGATCGTGTTTTTATATTATGTTATGATATGATATTATTCCTGCAATGGCTGAAATAAGTTGTTTTCTCTGTTTCAGCCAGGACTTATCTGTTTTGCAAAGAACAGTAACCTACACAAATTAGCTAAGGAAAGGAGATTTCTTAGTAGGTTACGAGAAAATGTCATGAAAAACAAAAGCAGAAGATTGAGTTGGGCCTCATGAAAGGTAGAAAATCATCGAGCCCCACCTTTCTCTCTCACCATCCCTGGGGTATATGGCTTCTTTGCTAATCTGTTCTCTCCTAAAGCCTTTCTCTTAAGATGGGTTTCCACTACNACTGTATATATACGAAATATATATATGTGTATGTATGCACACACACACACACACACACACACATACACACGCATACACAGATACTTTAAAAAGTTCACGGAAAGATTTGTACCATCTTTCAATTCTATTTTTCCACAAACTTTTTGAAGTAATCATATATATATGAGCATATACACAAACATACATTTTTTTTGACTCACCTGCTATGTGCTAGGAACTGTATATTTAATGGATAATCTCACCTAATCGCACATTTACACAAGATATTTTCTTCTCCAGTTCACTTCATGATCGTGTTTTTATATTATGTTATGATATGATATTATTCCTGCAATGGCTGAAATAAGTTGTTTTCTCTGTTTCAGCCAGGACTTATCTGTTTTGCAAAGAACAGTAACCTACACAAATTAGCTAAGGAAAGGAGATTTCTTAGTAGGTTACGAGAAAATGTCATGAAAAACAAAAGCAGAAGATTGAGTTGGGCCTCATGAAAGGTAGAAAATCATCGAGCCCCACCTTTCTCTCTCACCATCCCTGGGGTATATGGCTTCTTTGCTAATCTGTTCTCTCCTAAAGCCTTTCTCTTAAGATGGGTTTCCACTACCAACCTTCCCAAACAGATCCCAGGCTGGCAGCTGCAGGTTTACCAGTCTCACTGGAGATTTGTTTCTCCCTAGTTCCAATTCTAATAAGAGAGAGTCTGATTGGCTCATGAAGGATCAAGTGGCCAGAAGGGGGAGCCTTTGGGAGAGAAGAGATTCAGCAAGAACCAAGGGCTGCTTCTCTGATGTGTTTGGTACAGGGCCCTCTTGACAGATGAGGAAATGGAGGTTTAGAGAAGGAAATGCCTTGACTACAAGGAGTAGGTAATGGAGTAATTAACCGAGGAATCTGACAGTGGAACCCACGGTAAAGATTTGGTGGAGGATGGTTTATGTAATTACATGATCTAGCTACAATCCAAGGAGCGATACACCTTGGGTTGTGTGGTATTATTTCCCTAGAAATAAAGAATCCTAGACTTTTATATTTGGAAGATTATTCAGCAGGTTTACAAACCATCTTTGGTTTACAAACGTCTGAACTCAGATCAAAATGGCTTAAAGCAAAATGTTCATGTAATTAAAAGACTCAGGTTGGAGGCTCAAACCAGGTCATCTAAACTTATTCTTATTCATTTTCATGTCTCTGTTTCCATTATTGCTTTCTTCACATGCTGTGTTCTTTCATGACCCTCTGCCTAGATTCACCTTCTACTTCTGGATTTCAAACTCCTACCCACCCTTCAAAGCCCAAGTCGAATGCTACAGTACTTAATGTATATTGCTCACTGGTCATCTGGTTGCATGCAATATTAATTGCTCTTTTTTCAGGGTCCCCCAAACCGTTTGTTCATATTTAGCACAACATTCACTGCATTATGTGTTTTTTATTGTTTTGTTTTGTTTTTTTCTCCTTTTTCTCCTGGTCACATGTATTTTAACACATTTTCCATCCCACTTGCAGTTAGGTGGGAGTAACTGAATTCTTCTCTCACCTCTTGCAGGCCATTTCAATGCCTGGACCACCAAACTTCCCACACCTCTATAGTTCATACCCACCAGACTCTACCTAAACCCAATGTGATTCTCCCCGTCTGTATTCTCTTTGATATCTGACGCATTCTTCAGGGAATTTTCCACTACCTGGACATTCCCAGTTCCTTCAATATATCCTGCTTCCTCGAAGCAGATTAGCAATGAGCAAAAATAACCCAGTAAAATGCATAAACCAGCTCAAAATACCAAAGACTACCCTTCTATATTTGCCTTCTGGGTTGGTTTGGAGCCCAAGAGCAAGGTGGCAGTCAGGCAGATGTGGCTGTCTTTCCTTTGGTGACGTCAGACAGTGTTCCTCTCAAGACCGGTCCCATTTCCATAACAACCACGTTGTGGCCTCACCTCTCCTTGTGGCATGTGCTGGTGTGTCCTGAGAACCTGGAGACACAGCTCCAGAATTCATGTAACATTTCTGTGGGGGTCTAGCTCCAGATAGTTCCCGCTCTGTGGAGCTGCTCAACATCTTCACACCTTTGCCCCTAGGTCTTTGTCTCTCCCCCCCGTGCTCTTTCTCTCTTCTCTGCTCTCATTCTTTCTCACAACTAAGGCTCTGCTTTTCCTTAGCTCCCCTCCTGCGTATTCAGAGTAAATCTAAAACTCAGAACATACGTACCTACGGTTTTCTTGTGGATGAAAGGGTCCATACCTCTGCTTCCTTAATACTGTGGCGAGGGGGATGGCTCAACTGGAATGTCCAAGAAAGGAGACCCCTGGACCCTAGGCAGCCAAGCACTAAGTAGGGAGGCATTATGGAAGAGTTTCCAACTTGCCTCTATTTCTGATTCTAAGGGAACCTAATTTGATTTCTAACCCCCAACTCAGGGACCTTGGAAATCTAGCTGGAAAAGGTGCCAAGGAAAATTCTCTCGCAAAAAACCTTATTCTTAGGGTCCTGGAGCATGGCTCTGTGAAGCAACCGACACCCAAATAAGAAGGTCTCATCCTCTAAGGGGTGCTGCTTACAGGTGCATGGGGCCCTTGGCTAAAGCTCAGCTGGGTCCACCAGCTACATGAGCCAGGATGGCCTGGGCTGCATCCTGGCCCCACCGCTCATGGCTGTGCAGCTTTGGGCAAGTAGCTGCTCCTTCTGGGCCCTTTACAACAGCTGGGTGAGGTTGACCTGAAGCTCGTGCTTCCAGCACTGAGCCACAGCTGTTCTCAAAGCCTATTTGGCTTCAGAATCCTCTACGCTTGATATAAATGCAGATGTCTGGGCTTCACCCCACTTTTGATTCTGTGGGGCTTGGGTGG
The DNA here is from genome assembly GCF_000696425.1 of Galeopterus variegatus. NCBI lineage: Eukaryota > Metazoa > Chordata > Mammalia > Dermoptera > Cynocephalidae > Galeopterus > Galeopterus variegatus. The sequence goes on along the minus strand of NW_007729431.1, from coordinate 79,203 downwards.
GACCTGAGTCTGCCAGTTAAAAAGTGCCTTTGTTGGTGCTGAAGGAGGTGGTCCCAGACCAGAGTTGGAGAAATTCAAGTCTAATGTATGGCTGTCCATGGAGGTTTGAAACTTCCACTAAGCAGCAGGCAGCCATTCTGTTACTCACTCTTACCCATTGGGTGGTGGTCTTTGAACTAGAGACTGGAACAAAAGAAATGAAGGAAGGAAAAAGGCAAGCTATCAGCTTGCAAGGAAGCCTGGCTAGAAGGCGGCTTTTCCATCCTCTCAAAGAGCCCCACCCCACCCCACCCCCCCGAAGGATGGACGGTAGGTCTGTGTAGGGCTGGTGCCCTCTAGTGGTCACATCGCCCTGGGAACCTCCATTCTGGTTCACTTGAAGCATCACTGTTGTCAACTAGGGCTTTTTTCTATAGGTAGGAAAGGGATTTGATGTGTTCCACCTCTTGACACAGGTAGCTGAGTGACGTAGAAATCTCAGGAACCCTGTAGTCAAAAAGACCTGAATTCTAACTCTTTTTCTTTACTAGCTGTCTGGTTTTGCACAAGTCATTTAACTTTTCTGTCTCATTTTTCTGATCTGCAAAACTGGTATAATGGAAAGGAAATACCCCATCACTGGGAGATCTTGAACTCATTCTGCATTCTCCCTCCTGTGCACCCCTCCCCCCCCACACCCTGTTTAGGGCCCACCTTTGTCCTAAGAATGGCCCTCCCCAGACATGGCTGAGAAGACTGGAAGGTCCTTGGTAAAACCAATGGATGGTATTTGTTCCCTCGAATGGAGACTGGTCCCTGTGACCTAACTTGGCCTTCACAAGGCTCTCTGCCCTTGTGGGGGGGTGGGGTCAGCTACCATCCTCCTGTCCTCTTCCTCCAGCCCAAGCAATGTCTTCTGTAGTCTAGGAAGCCGGGAAATATGATTTCCAAGTGTGCATCATAATTGTTCTGCTTTGTGCTTACCAGTGGCTTTGAATTTAAAAGACATAAATGTGGGACTTTAGTGCTCTGATTCCACAGTGACCTCCACCACCTGAGGCAGGGGGTACTCAGAGCTGTGGACTGAGGGTGAGCAGCCCAATGCTCAAGGCACAAGTGAAATATATCACTGAGTGTAGAGAGACATAAAAGCACATCGGTTAATACTTGGAAATATCATTGCACACATGCTGTTAAAATCACCACTCACAGAGGCATGCTGGGAGCGAGACTTTATAAGGCAAGTGGCTGGTGCGGGATGGGCCCCTCACTCACTTTTCCCTAAACAATAGCCATTGGGGCCGGTCCCGTGGCTCACTCGGGTGAGTGTGGTGCTGTTAGCATTGAGGCCGTGGGTTCGGATCCTATATAGGGATGGCCAGTGCACTCACTGGCTGAGCGTGGTGCGGATGACACTAAGCCAAGGGTTGCAATCCCCTTACTGGTTAAAAAAACAAAAACAAAAAAACAAAAAAACCCAATAGCCATTGGAAGCACTTTTTTTTTTTACTTCACATGAAAGTTTCTTTTGTTGTTTTCTCTTTTAATAAACACATAAGTTCTGGAAAATCAAGAGGGTCAAGGGGTGGGAGGGCGGGACAGGTCCTCTGTCAAGGTGACCCACGAGCTGAGGCCTGTGTGGAGTCGGGGGCTGAGCATCTGTAGCATTCCAGAGCATTCCAGGTCTGCGTCTATATTGTCCACATCCAAAGCCCGATAGTTTAATTCAGGCACTAGTGACTGGGTCGTTGATATGCTCACTTAGGTTCTGGTGTGGTGGTCAGACTCAGCTCGCCCGGCAGGAAACCCCGCTGTAGAGCAAGGACCCCAGCAAGGCCCCAGTGCTGTGAGTGAGGTTCCAACCATCACCATGATTTCTCTGCTGCTCTTGTCCCCCAAAGAAGTCAAGGGCATCAGAAATGCACAAGAAGTCAAGCCTAGGGCCTACACAGCCAGTGTCACCCCAGCTTGTGCAGAGCCCTGGGGTGCAGTGGGGTACCTGGGGGAGGTCCATGGAAGATAATTCTTGCATAAGGGACTTGGTGGATGCTGCTCCTCAGCCTGGAATTCTCTGTCCCTGGATTTCCCATGGCTCCTTTGCATCCTTCGGATCTAGCCCAAATGTCACCTCCCGGGGACAATGTAGCCAGAGCCAAACCCACTGCACTCTGTGCTCCATGACTTGTGTTTTTCCC
>NW_007729431.1:69687-76339 GCF_000696425.1 Galeopterus variegatus | reverse complement strand
GGTGCAGTGGGGTACCTGGGGGAGGTCCATGGAAGATAATTCTTGCATAAGGGACTTGGTGCATGCTGCTCCTCAGCCTGGAATTCTCTGTCCCTGGATTTCCCATGGCTCCTTTGCATCCTTCGGATCTAGCCCAAATGTCACCTCCCAGGGACAATGTAGCCAGAGCCAAACCCACTGCACTCTGTGCTCCATGACTTGTGTTTTTCCCTTACGGCTCTCAGTGCTATTTGATACTTCTTGTTCTTTTCTGTCCCTCTGCACTTGAAGGCCAGTTCCTTTGACACAGGGTTTGCCTGTCCTGGTTCCCAACAGGACCACCCCAGCACATAAAAGCCCACAACACACATGTTCACTCTCAAAGCCCCGGGAACCTTAGGTTTTCATTCCCTTCTGCTCTAGTCTTCATTCTCTTTGAGGTTCCTTTAAAAAAGAAAATACAGCTAAATAATAGCAAAAATAAAATTTTTGAATAAACAATTTTCCCACTTTAAACATTTTTCATGGACTCCTCACTTCCTCTTCCGCATGCAGATGTGCTGCTCTCACAGGTTTTGTGCCATTTTGTAATTGGCATGTTTTCAATGAAGATCTCTTAAGCACTTTTCCATATTTTTATAAGCTTTTCATAAATATATTAATAATTTTATATGGCTACATACCATTCCAGTACTAAAGACCATTTTTTGTACCTTCCGGGTGCAGGTTACTGTTTGTACTGTGCATGAGGGAAAGAGGGATTCCAATTCTTCCAGCAGCCCTACCAGGGAATGATTAGTATTAGGTTTTGCAGATGGAAAAACTGAAGATCAGAGATGTGAAGCCATTTGCCTAAGGACACACAGCAAGGATTTGAATCATGTCTGTCTGTGCTTTCCACAATGTCCTTCAAATCTGGCAGTTGTGTTTGGGGAGACATAGTTAGGCTACCCACCCTTCATTCTTAACAGTTCGATTTGTTCAGTATTTTGGTGTTATAGTCCAGTGCCTTCCAGAATGGGCATTTGTAACTTGGGGAGTCATGAAATGACCCACTGTGGGGAGCAAAAAATCTATTAGAACTTCAATATCTATTTTTTTTGTATTTCACTCATAATTTTTAACATTACTTATATGCAATAATGCACATAATTTATTAGTACTGCAGCAAATGCATATGTATTTATGCATATGTATTTATGCATATGCATATATGTGTACATATATATAGGCTTGCGCATTTTTTAATTGATGAGGACTATATGAGAAACATCTTGTTGAACATTTTGTACACATAGTTGTAGCTTAAGGCAAATGATTAAAAAGGAAGAGAAAGTGTCAGAAGTGGGACATCGATTGCATCAAAAGCTTTGAATATTTTTAGGGTTTTCTCTTACATTTATCTACAGAAGTTCTGAATTCTCTCTCCCTCTCCCCAGATAGTGTTCTTAATGGGCACAGTCTCTGTACACCTCAGGAGCTGGCTGTCATGTGCCCCAAGCCTGGCTCTCAGGAAGGGTGCCCCCCATTCTTCTCATGACAAGCAGAGATACTCAGTAGAAACATTCCTGGGCCAGGCTGTAGGTTGCAGTGCTCATTCAGTAGAAGATCTTGGGCATTCACACATCTCACACTCAGCAATCCAATATCCCCGAGGGCCAGGTGCTGGGTCCTGGGTTGCAACAGGAAAGCCAAGATGAGTGACATGGTCGGCCTTCAAAGAGCCCACGGCAGAAACACATGGATCTTTCCAAATAGTCTGTGAGCATAAGAGAAAGAATGCTGGGATTTTCTTCAGGGCTGCAGTGGAGGGTGGTTCAGAGACTTACCAGAAAGGGGATGCCTGATCTGGATCTTGAAGAGTGAGCGGAAGGTCACCAGATGAACAGTGGACGGGAAGGCTCGGTGCATGTGTGCGGGCAGAGGCTGGGCGCACCAATGTCGTTCTGCAAGCCGCATTATTTTCTCACTGCTGGTTCACCACCCGTGGGTGAGTGGTCCTTGGGAAGTGACATTGAGAAGCAGACAGAATCCAGATCACAGAGGACTCTGAATGTCATAGGGCTTGACAATTGCTCTTAAAGCCATGGTGAACCACTGGAGGGATTAAAGTAGGAAAGTAACTATCTAGTTCTAAACCTTTTTATAATGGGGTAGAGATAGGGAGAAGGAAGTTTTTGCAATAAGCAGATGATATATGAGAAAGGACTGGATCAAGGCAGTTATACAGAAATGGAGTGGAGGTTAAAGGTTTTGTGGAGGTGGAATTAATAGGACCTCAGGGCTGACCAGAGTCCATAAAGTGGCAGGGGCCCAGGCTGACTCCAGGGACCTGGCTATCACAAAAATTTACCAATGTGTTCACCTGGAGAAGGAGCTGGTTTTTAGGAAAGACGATTGTATCTCAAAAGAGACTTCTCGGGGCCGGCCCGGTGGCGCACTGGATAAGTGCGCCGCTTGGGAAGCGCGGCGGCGCTCCCGCCCGAGGGTTCGGATCCCACATACAGACCGGTTCCCGCTCACTGGCTGAGCGAGGCGCGGGGGCAACGCCAAGGGTTGCGATCCCGTTGCCGGTCCCCGGTCCGGTACGGGGGCAACACTGAGGGTTGCGATCCGTTGCCGGACACGGAAAAAGACAAAAGACAAAAAAAAAAAAAGAAAAAAAAAGAGACTTCTCAAAGGCAGCCTGAGGTTGGGTCTAGAGCTCAGGAGAGAGGCTTAGGTTGGGGAGTCATTAGATAGGAGAGGGTTTGGGAAGCCACAGACGTCTATAAGGCAAAGTCTACAGATGAGGAAACCTTGGGGGATGTGAGCATCTGAGATGAAAAATAGCCCTGGTTTATTGCACTTGCCAGTTTCCATGGTGTCAACATTCTCACCGCAGCTGATTGCAAACTACCAGTGTGAGGTCACTGAGCACAGCTGGGAAGGGATGCATGCAGTCGGCATGCATGCAAATGAATTTTGCATGTCTCACATGTATTATGTATTTCTACATGATGGGGCTTCATTTTACCCATTTAAAGGAAGGGCATTTAGAGATCCTCCTTATTTCCTAGGCAGTGGCCCCCAGGCAGGCCCTGCTGGACCAGAGACAAGAATCCCCATAACTTCTGCAGAGTCCTGCATGCGCCTCAAGCTTCTGGAGTTTTCAAGCTGTGCGGTTCCAATTTCAAGTTCTCCCACATTTTCTCCAGCACAAGAAAAAGTACTTTTTATTTTTATGTTGGCCGGGGTAAAGGTTAAAGCTATTAACACAATTTTAAAGTCATAGCAGCACAATGTTTCTGTCACTTGGAATTTGATGTATTTTGATCAAATTATGTCAACTTCAGGAATCCTTTTTTCGGGCTTCTCATTGTCACTTTGTCAAGCTTCTCTGTCTCTTTTGCTGTTCTCTTCTTTTGAGAGTTACAATGCCTCAAACACCCACTCGGCCTTCGCCTGCTATCAAGGCATCTGGGAATTTCCATAAATGGGGGCTGACGGGGATGGGGAGGAAGCTGAGGTGGTGGGATGGATGGAGATGGGGGAATGACCCAGGACATGGTTAATCAGGGGAGGGCAGCTGGGCCATCTGAGAAAAGGCTGGAGGATGCAGGGGTCGTATTTCTTCAACCATTAAGACCCTGAAGTCGGTGGGAGGAATATGGACCTGGGGATTAGAAAGATCTGGAGTCACTCACTTCTTTCTGCAGCCTTGGGCAAGTTGCTTCATTTCACTGGGCTTCAGTTTCCCCATTTGTGAAACTAAATACACACACTTCATGGTTCTATGGGTATAGAGAGGGCACAGGATCCAGCCCCTGGCAAGCCTGCTTTTTCATGCTTTGTTTTTGCTTCCCTGATTACAAAACTTAAGTATACCATATGTAAAAATCACACAAAACTTAGAAAGAATAAAAAAGAAAACAAAAATTACCCAAGACAAAAATGCCATCTATGCTTTTTATTAAATGCACATGTATGTTTTATAAACTATGTAGTTGGTTACATATTACACATACAGTTGTAGTTCCTGACTTTTCAACTTAATATCACATCATGAACACTTGCTCATGTCATTACAAAGTGGTTTTTAAAAATGTTGTTAATGGCTGTACAATATTCTATTTGTGGTGGGAAAGGGAGTGTGGGGTGTTGGTCAGAAGCTAGTTAAGGTTACAAAGATTGCTTACGTTTTGTAAACATGAGTATACTAATTATCCTGATTTGATCACCACACATTGTGCACTTGTACTGATATTTGATTCTGTACCCCACAAATATACATAATCAATAAAAAAAAATTTTAAAATATTCTATCACACTATGGATTTTTCTGCTATTTTTGTTTTTTGGGTTTTGTGTGTTTGTTTGTTTTACCATATTTAAAAATAATGCTTTGAGGGCCATTCTTGTATCTGAGATTTTTGTCCCTAGCTGGGATTATTTCCTTAGGCTCCATTTGCAGAAGTGGTTACTGTTGAAAGGATATGACCATTTGGGGGGGTTCATATCGCCACTCAAAAAAAGTGTGACAAATTCTACGTCCATCCATGGCATCTTGTTCTAGCCAATTAGTTATTTGTATGCAAACCTCTTGGTGGTCTGTATGTGTGCTTAGATGTTGAGAAAGTCCACAGAACTCAAGTTTAAAAAATGGTGCATTAAGTAAATAATAATAATGGATAAAATAAAAATAAAACAAAATAATATAGCTGCCTCAAATAAAAGAAAAACATTATCACAGACCAGAAATGGAACAGAATTCCAAATAGTGGATGGTGCTGAAGGCAGGTGGGCCGTACATAACAAGAAATGGCTTAGAATTAAACTGTTATGAGGTGAAGGGACTATAATTGTTTCACAAGAGAGCAAGACAGAGGCAGATGCCCCCTGACCCCAATGTCACAAGGAGTTGAAGAGCCCTGCTGCCGTTCTGCCTGGCTGCAGCCATGGGGGGCCTGTGGCAGAGCAAAGAGCCCACGACCCGGTGCAGGTGCAGGAGCTGAGCCCGTCACCCCAGGCTCTGAGACTAGACGTGGGGCATCGTCTCCATCATTGTGGGCAATCATTCTAAACTGTCCTTTGAAGTCCTGGACTGAGCCTGGAGGGCCAAATGGACACAAACGCAAAACCAGCAGAGTGAGGGAAGGGCGAGCTTAGGAGAGAGGAGAGGAAAGGAGAGGACAGATGAGAAAGAGGAAGAGAGAAGCTGCGCTTACAACGAGCCTGTGAATCAGAAATTGGGCACTCGTGCGGAAATCTAATGCCAAGAAAGACACACCAAACCCCAAGATTGGAACATCAATTCACTCTGGCAATTACTATTGCATCGAAGTCTGAAAAATGCTTTAGAATAAGGATGTGTGGAATATTCAGAGAAATAAAAGTACAAGAAATTAAAGATGACAGTAACAGATGAGTAAAAAAGAAGCAATTACTGTACTTGGAAAACAGTGGAATAAAAAAAAATAAGGCAGGAAACAACTAACTGTTTTGAATGGGAAATCGGTGCTGAGGAATATAATGAGGACACAGCATGGACAGCAGAGCTTAAAAAATATATGGAAACAAGTAATGCGGAGACATGGAGGGTACATAGAGGGACTGAGACATTTGAAGAAGTGATTATCGGGAACTCTTCAAGCTCAAGCTGCTATAACAAAATAGCATAGTCTGGGTGGCTTACAGAACGACAGACATTTATTTTCTCACGGCTCCAGAGGATAGGAGTTCAAGATCAAGGTTCTAACTGATTCGGTTCCTGGTGAGGGTCACCTCGTGGCTTGCCTTCGGCCACCTTCTCACTGTGTGCTCAGATGGTCTTTCCTTGGTCTGTGTACTTGGAGAGAGAAAGAGATCTCTATCTTTCTTCTTTTTTTTTTTCTTTTTTAATTGAAGCATAGTTGATTATACTTATCTGTGAGGTACAGAGTTGCATATCATTACCTGTGTGAATATGTGATGCTCAAATCAGGATAATTAGTATAGTCAACATGACACAATGTAATCATTTTGTTCCTCTTATAAGGCCACCAATCATATTGAATCAGGATCCCACATTTACTATTTCATTTATTACCTCCTAAAAGTCCTATCTCCAGATAAAGTCCCATTGGGGGTTAGGGCTTCAACATATGAACTGTGGAGGACACAAGTTTACAGACACAATTTAGTACATAGCAGAAACCTTCCAGAAAAGAAGTAAGATATTGAGTCCTTAAATCCAAAGAGCACTCAGGATTCTGAAAAGAACTAAAAAATGAATCCAGCCACATTGCAATGAAACTGTATAGCATGGAGGCTAAAAAGAAAATATGGAATTGTCAGAGAAAAAAGACAGCTTATAAAAAGAATAGCAGTTTTTCTGTCAGTAGACTTCTCATTGGCAACATTGTATTTTAAAAAGATAAGGCAATATTCTTAAGCTTTTTAGCAATAGTAACACAATCTATATTTTTATATTAAGCTTAATTAAATTTCAGGAATTGGGGTAAACTAGGACACTTTCTGACATACAGAAGACAAGCAAGTTTACCATGTAAAGACCTGTATTAGAAGAATTTACTAGAGGATGCATTCCAGCAAGAAGTGAAGTGAACACAGAGACAAGGCATGAAAGGAACAATGTTCGCAAATGTTGATATTGATGAAATGTGTTGGCAAATTGAATTAAATATTGATGTCA
>NW_007729431.1:66650-69677 GCF_000696425.1 Galeopterus variegatus | reverse complement strand
GTACATATCTGTGGGGTACAGAGTTAAATATCAATACCTGTGTGCAATATGTGATGCTCAAATCAGGGTAATTAGCATATTCAACATTATACAATGTAATGGTTTTTCATGCCCCTTTACCAATTCCTTCCTTACCCCCATCTCCCTCTTTCCCTGCTCTGGCAACCTCAATTCTGTTCCCTCTTTTTGAAAGTTCGATGTATTATTTTGATTGTTGTATCTTTCTTCTTTTATTTTTTTTGTTTATATATATATTTTCTATCTCCCACTTATGAGTGAGGACATGGTATTTCTCTTTCCGTGCCTGGCTTTTTTCACTTAATATGATTTTCTCGAAGTTCATCCATGTTGCTGTGAATGGCAGGATTTCATTCTTTTTTATGCCAGAGTAGTATTCCATTATATATACACATTTTCCTTATCCAATTGTACGATGATGGACATTTAGGTTGGTTCCAACTCTTAGCTATTGTAATAGAGCTGTGATAAACATGGGAGTACATGTTCCCTTCAACATGATGATTTCCATTCCTGTGAGTGTATATCAGCAGTGGAACAGCTGGATCATATGGCAGTTCTATCCATAGTTGTTTGAGGAACCTCCATACCATTTTCTATAAAGGCTGCACCAATTTACAGTCCCACCAACAGCATAGGAGGGTTCTCCTTCCTCCACGTCCTCGCCAGCATTTGTTATGCTGTGTCTTTTTGATAATAGCCAATTTGACTGGAGTGAGATGATATTTCAATGTGGTTTTGATTTGCATTTCACAGATGCTGAGTGATGTTGAGCATTTTTTCATGTGTCTGTTGGCCATTTTCACATCTTCCTTTGAGAAATGCCTATTCAACTCCTTGGCCCATTTTTTAATCAGGTTATTTGTTTTTTTACTAAGTTGTTTGAGTAACTTGTATATTCTGGATATTAATCCTTTGTCACATGCATAGTTTGCAAATATTTTCTCCCACTTTATAGGTTATCTTTTCTCTCATAATTGTTTCTTTTAGTTTGATATAATCCCATTTGTTTATTTTTCCTTTTGTTGCCTGTGCTTTTGGGGTCATATTCATAAACTCTTTGCCCAGTTCTACTTTCTGAAATGCTTTCCCCTCTGTTTTCTTTTAGGAGTTCTATAGTTTAGGTCTTATATTTAAATCTTTAATCCAGTTTGAGTTGATTTTGGTATATGGTGGGAGGTACGGGTCTACTTTTATTCTTCTACATCTGGATATCCAGTTTTCCCAGCACCATTTATTGAAGAGGCAGTCTTTTCCCCAATGTATGTTCTTGGTGCCTTTGTCAAAGATCAGTTGGCTGTAGGTTTGTGGGTTCATTTCTGGGTTCCCTATTCTGTTGCATTGGTCCAAGTGTCTGTTTTTAGGCCAGTACCATGCTGTTTTGGTTACCTTAGCTTTGTAGTATAGTTTTAAGTCAGGTAGTGTTATGCCTCTGGCTTTATTTTTTTTGCTCAGGGTTGCTTTGGCTATTCAGGGCCATTTGTTGTTCCATATGAATGCTAGAGTTGTTTTTTTCTGTTTCTGTGAAGAATGCATTGGTATTTTTATGGGGATTCCATTGAATCTGTAGATAGCTTTGGGTAGTATGGACATTTTCACCATGTTAATTCTTCCAATCCAAGTACATGGAATTTCTTTCCATCTTTTTGTGTCTTCTTTAATTTCTTTCAACAATGATTTGTAGTTCTTATTGTAGAGATCTTTCACCTCCTTAGTTAAATTTATTCCTAGATACTTTATTTTTTTGATGACTATTGCATATTGGCTAGCTTTCTTGATTTCTCTTTCTGCTAGTTTGCTGTTGGAGTATAAAAATGCTACTGATTTTTGCATGTTTATTCTGTATCATGAAAATTACTGAAATTGTTTATCAATTCTAAGAGTTTTTTGGTGGAGTCTTTAAGTTTTTCTGTATATAGGATCATGTCATCTGCAAAAAGGGACAATTTGACTTCATCATTTCCAGTCTGGATAACCTTCATTTCTTTCTCTTGCCTGATTGCTCTGGCTAATACTTCCAATTTTATATTAAATAAGAGTGGTGAGAGTGGGCATCCCTGTCTTGTTCCTTTTCTTGAGAAAAAGCTGAAGGTTTTTTTAGTATGATTTTTTTTTAGGATGATATTGGAGGTTGGTTTTTCCTATAAGGCTTATATTATGTTGAGATACTTTCCTTCTATACCTAATTTGCTGAGAGACTTTATCATTAAGGGATGTTGAATCTTGTCAAATACTTTTTCAGTATCTACTGAGATAGTCATATGGTTTTTGTCCTTGGTGTTGTTGATGTGGTGCATCACATTTATTGACTTACATATGTTGAACCATCCTTGCATCCCTGGGATGAACCCCACTCAGTGGTGGTGTATAATTTTTTTGATGTGTTGCTGTATTCTGATTGCTAATATTTTGTTGAGAATTNTCAGTAGACTTCTCATTGGCAACATTGTATTTTAAAAAGATAAGGCAATATTCTTAAGCTTTTTAGCAATAGTAACACAATCTATATTTTTATATTAAGCTTAATTAAATTTCAGGAATTGGGGTAAACTAGGACACTTTCTGACATACAGAAGACAAGCAAGTTTACCATGTAAAGACCTGTATTAGAAGAATTTACTAGAGGATGCATTCCAGCAAGAAGAGAAGTGAACACAGAGACGAGGCATGAAACGAACGATGTTCGCAAATGTTGATATTGATGAAATGTGTTGGCAAATTGAATTAAATATTGATGTCAAAAATAATTTTTTACAGTGTTTTAAAAAGAGGAAAACTAGGGGCCGGCCTGGTGGCGCACTGCTACAGTGCGCCGCTTGGGAGTGCGACAGCGCTCCCGCCGAGGGTTCAGATCCCACATACAGACCGGTTCCCGCTCACTGGCTGAGTGAGGTGCAGGCGCAGCACCGAGGGTTGCGATCCCGTTGCCGGTCCCGGTCCAGTACGGGTGCGACACTGAGGGTTGCGATCCGTTGCCGGACACGAAAAAAGACACACACACACACACAC
>NW_007729431.1:64028-65694 GCF_000696425.1 Galeopterus variegatus | reverse complement strand
AAAAAAAATCCTTTCAAAAAAAAAAAAAAAGGAGGAAAACTAAAACTAAATAAAAATGTGTGCGTGTGTGTGTTTATGTGCTATTGCACGTGTGCATATGCGTGTATGTGTGTGTATATTATCTGGTAAAGTCTTCTAAGGCGTTTTGCCAATGATCAATCTGTTGCCTCTTAGCACCCAAATTCACCTTTCCTTGCCCTGCTTGTGATACTAGATTTTTCTTTACTTGCCAGCTGGCATGTAAAGTTTCATCACACAGCTGGAAAATGGTAAACCCAGGATGAGAAAATTCACTTTTATCTGATTCCAAACTCATGCTATTCTGTGCTGGCTCGAGGTCTCCTCATCTTGGAGTCCCCGGGATCTGTTCCATAGTCAAGAGCATAGTAGGCCCTCATAAATATTTGATAAATGAAAGAATAGATGAATGCACAGGGAGTGAGAGAGCCACAGAGGGCAGAAGCATTTTGTGTGGAATGTGTACCAGAAAGAGCACGTGTATTACTTGTGCATGGACAGCAGGTAATATTAATCTGCACATTATTCCTCCTTTGCATTCTAATAGGTTTACAAAAAGGGGCATCTGGGCTGGAAAACAGTGCATCCTTCTCATTTCATTGCTAATTAAAATGATTTAAATTGTACTATGAATAACTTCAAATAAGAAAACATAGCAAGTGCAAGAAACAGCAGGAAATGGAGTGTGGAAATGAAGGTAAGATAAATAGGAGCTGAAATATCTGGGTCTTACGAATGAGAAATCAAAGAACAGGACTGCTTGCTTTAGCTTTGTTTGGCCAGCAAATTAAAGAGGCAAATAACCCAATATTAATGAGTAGATTCTTAACAAAGAATGTTAATGTCTTGGTGTTCTGAGAAGTCCTTTCATCCGGAGCTGTCAGAGTGTTCAGCCGACTTTTTTTTGTCTAATTTAAATAGGGAGAGATTCTTTCACCTCTTGCTGAACTGATACGAATCAAAGGATAAAATCAAAACAACCTTGAGCTGCCAGGTTAGCCTTGGAGGTGGAGGGGATGCAGGAATCACAGAAGGGGGCTGAGGCTGATATTTAGACAAACAAGAAATTTTGCAGTACGTATGTGGCGTAAAGGAGGCACAAATGATTTATTCACATCACCCACTCATTTATTTAGCAGAACACAGCACAAAGAACTCAGCCTCGGGCATCGGGGAGACCAGCATGTGAGTACGACCTCTGCTACTTTCTTCCTATCCAACTCCAGGTGCAGAAGTGACTTCTCTACTTTGAGTTATTTTCTCATCTTTAAAATTGGGTTGACAATACTATTATATCTCAGTAAAGATAAGTGACCTGCCCGAGAACACACGAATAAAATGTGGTGGTGCTGGAATTGAAACCTGAGCCTCTCTGACTCTAAATCCTACATGGTTCTCCGACTCCTCCATCCCACCTCTCTGCCTCGTTTCTCTCTATATTCTCATAACCCAGCACAGAGATCGCACAGAGAAACTGCTGTGGAATATCAAAAAGATGGAAGGAGATGGCTAAGTCAGGGCCCTCCAAGGTCTCACAATGCAGCTTGCTACCTAGCAAACAAAGCCGGGGTAGTGTATTTGCATATTTTTTTAAAAAGCTGAACATGCCCATTTTTAGCAACAGTTTTGGCTCCAAGGTGTCATGTTC
>NW_007729431.1:55103-63473 GCF_000696425.1 Galeopterus variegatus | reverse complement strand
TTTTTAAAAAGCTGAACATGCCCATTTTTAGCAACAGTTTTGGCTCCAAGGTGTCATGTTCGGATTTACACTTTGAATGAACACTTGGTACTAATAGTTCCTCTATACACAAGTCCTTAAACTCAACACCCACATTATTGTCCTACATTAGTCAGTAACTTAGAAGATATTTTCCTAAATCCTGCTCATTTGTCTAAAGGAACATATTCCCATTTTAATAAGTGCTTTCAAGGAATATGTGATAACTGTGAGGATTTAAAAACCCTTGGTGCAGACTAGTTGGGGGAGATTCCAGCACCAAGAAGGGCCCTCTCAAAGCAGGGTCCCTTTTTCCCTGAATATCACTCTTTCTGGGAGGGTAACATCTCTTCTCTTGCAGAATACACACCGTGGCCACTAGGTGGGGGTGTTGTAAAGTCAAAGACCCAACCGCAGACAAACTCAAAGGAGCCAGGATCTTCTCAGACCAGGAGATTGCAGCCAACCTCGCCTGCAGAAGGCTTTGAAGTTTGGAGGCAAAACCATCCCCCATTTCACAGCCAGGGGTTCATCCTTTAATAGAAGTCTGGCATTTCCATCCTCTGAGTACATACCTTTGGTCTTCATTTATCTATCCACCCATCCATCCATCCGTCCTTCTTTCCTTTTGCCCATTTGATATAGCAGTTAACCAGCAGACCCAGACCTCACTCTCATGGAAGAGCTTACCTACTAATGGAGGAGATGGACATTAAGCAATATCAGTCACATAAATAGACAATTGCATCCGGGGATATGGGTTGTAAGAGAGAATTCTAGAGCCTTGACAGAATATCACCCTTGGAGACCTGACTTTTTGGATGAATGCATTAAGTAGGTGAGATGCAGTGGAAAGAGGGGGGATTCTAAGCTGAGAGAAGAGATTATATCAAAGCCCCAGAGATGAAAGGGGCATGGTGAGTTCAAAGCAGGCCTGCAGGTGGGGGAATGCAGTGGGAGAGGAGGCTAGGGACCCCGACCACGGCTGGGTTATGTGGGGTCTTACAGGGCACAGTATGGAGTTTGAGTTTGGTTCTACATGCAATGGGAAATCTTGGGGGTCTGCATCATCTGAACCTGCCACCTCTGCAACCTCACTTTCTGTGTGAATCCCATGCTGGTTGGTGGAGAGAAAAACAGGCTGACTCTTGGAGGTCCTAGAATGCCAGGCATAGTTTAGATTTTATTTTATTTATTTTTTATTGTAACATAGTTGATCGTACATATCTGTGGGGTACAGAGTTAAATATCAATACCTGTGTGCAATATGTGATGCTCAAATCAGGGTAATTAGCATATTCAACATTATACAATGTAATGGTTTTTCATGCCCCTTTACCAATTCCTTCCTTACCCCCATCTCCCTCTTTCCCTGCTCTGGCAACCTCAATTCTGTTCCCTCTTTTTGAAAGTTCGATGTATTATTTTGATTGTTGTATCTTTCTTCTTTTATTTTTTTTGTTTATATATATATTTTCTATCTCCCACTTATGAGTGAGGACATGGTATTTCTCTTTCCGTGCCTGGCTTTTTTCACTTAACATGATTTTCTCGAAGTTCATCCATGTTGCTGTGAATGGCAGGATTTCATTCTTTTTTATGCCAGAGTAGTATTCCATTATATATACACATTTTCCTTATCCAATTGTACGATGATGGACATTTAGGTTGGTTCCAACTCTTAGCTATTGTAATAGAGCTGTGATAAACATGGGAGTACATGTTCCCTTCAACATGATGATTTCCATTCCTGTGAGTGTATATCAGCAGTGGAACAGCTGGATCATATGGCAGTTCTATCCATAGTTGTTTGAGGAACCTCCATACCATTTTCTATAAAGGCTGCACCAATTTACAGTCCCACCAACAGCATAGGAGGGTTCTCCTTCCTCCACGTCCTCGCCAGCATTTGTTATGCTGTGTCTTTTTGATAATAGCCAATTTGACTGGAGTGAGATGATATTTCAATGTGGTTTTGATTTGCATTTCACAGATGCTGAGTGATGTTGAGCATTTTTTCATGTGTCTGTTGGCCATTTTCACATCTTCCTTTGAGAAATGCCTATTCAACTCCTTGGCCCATTTTTTAATCAGGTTATTTGTTTTTTTACTAAGTTGTTTGAGTAACTTGTATATTCTGGATATTAATCCTTTGTCACATGCATAGTTTGCAAATATTTTCTCCCACTTTATAGGTTATCTTTTCTCTCATAATTGTTTCTTTTAGTTTGATATAATCCCATTTGTTTATTTTTCCTTTTGTTGCCTGTGCTTTTGGGGTCATATTCATAAACTCTTTGCCCAGTTCTACTTTCTGAAATGCTTTCCCCTCTGTTTTCTTTTAGGAGTTCTATAGTTTAGGTCTTATATTTAAATCTTTAATCCAGTTTGAGTTGATTTTGGTATATGGTGGGAGGTACGGGTCTACTTTTATTCTTCTACATCTGGATATCCAGTTTTCCCAGCACCATTTATTGAAGAGGCAGTCTTTTCCCCAATGTATGTTCTTGGTGCCTTTGTCAAAGATCAGTTGGCTGTAGGTTTGTGGGTTCATTTCTGGGTTCCCTATTCTGTTGCATTGGTCCAAGTGTCTGTTTTTAGGCCAGTACCATGCTGTTTTGGTTACCTTAGCTTTGTAGTATAGTTTTAAGTCAGGTAGTGTTATGCCTCTGGCTTTATTTTTTTTGCTCAGGGTTGCTTTGGCTATTCAGGGCCATTTGTTGTTCCATATGAATGCTAGAGTTGTTTTTTTCTGTTTCTGTGAAGAATGCATTGGTATTTTTATGGGGATTCCATTGAATCTGTAGATAGCTTTGGGTAGTATGGACATTTTCACCATGTTAATTCTTCCAATCCAAGTACATGGAATTTCTTTCCATCTTTTTGTGTCTTCTTTAATTTCTTTCAACAATGATTTGTAGTTCTTATTGTAGAGATCTTTCACCTCCTTAGTTAAATTTATTCCTAGATACTTTATTTTTTTGATGACTATTGCATATTGGCTAGCTTTCTTGATTTCTCTTTCTGCTAGTTTGCTGTTGGAGTATAAAAATGCTACTGATTTTTGCATGTTTATTCTGTATCATGAAAATTACTGAAATTGTTTATCAATTCTAAGAGTTTTTTGGTGGAGTCTTTAAGTTTTTCTGTATATAGGATCATGTCATCTGCAAAAAGGGACAATTTGACTTCATCATTTCCAGTCTGGATAACCTTCATTTCTTTCTCTTGCCTGATTGCTCTGGCTAATACTTCCAATTTTATATTAAATAAGAGTGGTGAGAGTGGGCATCCCTGTCTTGTTCCTTTTCTTGAGAAAAAGCTGAAGGTTTTTTTAGTATGATTTTTTTTTAGGATGATATTGGAGGTTGGTTTTTCCTATAAGGCTTATATTATGTTGAGATACTTTCCTTCTATACCTAATTTGCTGAGAGACTTTATCATTAAGGGATGTTGAATCTTGTCAAATACTTTTTCAGTATCTACTGAGATAGTCATATGGTTTTTGTCCTTGGTGTTGTTGATGTGGTGCATCACATTTATTGACTTACATATGTTGAACCATCCTTGCATCCCTGGGATGAACCCCACTCAGTGGTGGTGTATAATTTTTTTGATGTGTTGCTGTATTCTGATTGCTAATATTTTGTTGAGAATTTTTGCATCTATGTTTATCAAAGATATTGGCCTATAGTTTTCTTTCTTTCTTTCTTTCTTCTTTTTTTTTTTTTTTGTATCTTTGTCTGGTTTTGGTATCAAGGTTCAGAGTGATGCTGCCTCACAGAATGAGTTTGGGAGAATGGCCTCTGTTTCAATTTTCTGGAATAGTTTGGAAAGAATTGGTATTAATTCCCTTTAAAGGTCTGGTAGATTTCAGCAGTAAATCTATCTGGTCCTGGGCTTTTCTGTGTTAGGAAATGCTTATTACTGCTTTAATCTTATTACTTGTTACTGGTCTGTTAATGTTTTCTATTTCTTCTTGGTTCAGTCTTGGTAGTTTGTATGTGTCAACAAATTTATCCATTTCCTTCAGGTTTTCAAATTTGTTGGATCTTCTCTCCTCTTTTTTTAGTTAGCCCAGCTAATGGTTTTTCTGTTTTGTTTATCTTCTTGAAAAACCACCTTTTTGTTTCATTGATCTTTTGTATCATTTGGGGGGTTTCTATTTCATTTAGTTGTGCTCTGATCTTATTTCTTCCCATCTACTAATTTGGGGAATGGATTGTTCTTATTTTTCTAGTTCTTTGAGGTGTAGTCCCAGGTTGTTTATTTGAAATCTTTCTATTCTTTTGATATATGTGTTTACTGTAATAAATTTCCCTCTTAGTTTTGCTTTTGCAGTGTCCTCCAGGTTTTGATATGATGTGTCTTCATTTTCATTAGTTTTGAGCAATTTTTTGATTTCCTGTTTAATTTCTTTTAGGACCCATATGTCAGTCAGGAGCATGATGTTTGACTTCCATGTGTTTGTATAGTTTTCAGAGTTTCGCTTGTTATTGATTTCTAGTTTTAATCCATTGTGGTCTGAGAAGATACTTGAAATGAACTCAACTTTTTAAAATTTGTTGAGATTTGATTTGTGACCTAACAAGCGGTCAATCCTGGAGAACGTTCCATGTGCTGATGAGAAGAATGTATATTCTATGGTTGTTGGAGGAAATGCTCTGTAGATATCTGCCAAGTCCAATTGTCCTAAAGTGTGTGTATGTGGGTTTTTTAAAATTTACTTATCATTATACAATATAATTGATTTTTGTGGCCTTTTACTGATTCCTCCCCCCCCCCTTTCCTACCCCCAGCAGCATCAGTTCTCTTCTCTTAACAAGTTCGAGGAACTATTGTGATTGTTGTGTCTTTAAAGTGTGGTTTAAATCCTATGTTTCTCTGTTGATTTGTTGCCTAGATGATTTGTCCAATGCTGAGAGAGGGGTGTTCAGGTCCCCAACTATTATCATATTTGGGCCTATCTCTTTCCTTAGGTCTAATAGTGTTTGCTTTATATATCTGAGTGCTCCAATGTTGGGTGCATATATATTTATGATTGGTTTGTCTTCTTGCTGGATAGATCCCTTTATGATTATACAGTGGCCTGTTTTGTATCTTTTCATGGTTTTTGGTTTAAAGTCTATTGTATCTGATATAAGAATAGCTACTCCTGGTTGTTTTTTACTTCCATTTTCATGGTGTATCTTTACTCATCCCTTCACTATTAGTCTGTGTGTATCTTTACAGGTAAGATGAGTCTTTTATAGATAACATACAGTAGGGTCTAGCTTTTTAATCCAATCAGCCTGTCTGTGTCTTTAGAGTGGGGAATTCAATCCATTTACATTAAGGGTTGTTACTTAAAGGTGTTGTCTTACTTCTGGCATTTTATCGATTTTCATTTGGATGTTTTAAATAACTTTTGTTTCTTTCTTTCCTTTTCAGTGTTTGTCATCAGTCTTCATTGGGTTTTGGGGGTGATAAGATGCAGTTTCTTTCTCTTTCTCATTTGCATTTTTATTCTACCAGTGGGTTTTGTTCTTTCTTGTGTATTTGTGGTAGTGATTATTGTTTTTTGGATTTCAGATGCAGAACTCCCTTGAGGATTTCTTGTAGTCAGGTGGTGGTGACCTCTTGTAGTTTTTGTCTGTCTGAGAAATACACTATTTCTCCTTTCTTTCTGAATGATAGCTTTTCTGGGTATAGAATTCTTGGCTGGAAGTTTTTTCTTTTAGTATTTTGAATATATCATTTACCCTGTAAAGTTTCTGTTGAGAAGTCTGCTGGTAGTTTGATGGAGACTCCCTTATGGATGACTTGACACTATCTTCTTGATAGTTTAGGATTCTCCATTTTTGTGTTTTACCAGCCTGACTGTACATGCCTCCAAGAGGATCTTTTTGGGTTGAATATCTGTGGAGATCTTGGAGCCTCCTGAATCTGAAGTTCTGTGTCTTTCCTTACACCTGGGAACTTTTCCTCTATTATTTTGTTGCATATATTCTCAGTGCCCTTTCCTTTCTCCTCCCCTTCAGGAATACCCATGATTCAGATGTTTGTGCCCTTAAGGTTGTCTGCTTTCTTTCTTATATGTTCTTAATTTTTAAAAATTCTTTATTCCTTTCTATATTTTTTGGCCACCTGATTTATTTCAAAGAGACTGCCTTGAAGATCAGAAATTCTTTGTTCTGCTTGCTCTGGCCTGTTGCTTGAGCTCTCAGTTTATTATTTTTTTATTTCACCAAGTGACTCCTTCAGTTCCATGAATTCTGCTATGTTCTTTTTTAAAGTATTAATCTCTTTGTAAATTTCCTCCTTAGTATCTTGGGCAGTTTTGCACAGTTCATTGTGTCATCTAAATGTGTCTGCTTGTATCTCACTGAGTTTTCTTAAGATTTTTATTTAGAATTCCTTTTCAGTCATTTTAAGGGTTTCCTACTCTATGGGTCTGGTCTTTGAGAGTTTTAGTATTCCATTGGTGGACTCATTGTTTTTTCATATTTCTATTACCTCTACATTGATGTATGGTCATTGGGTATAGCAGTTGCTTCTTCTATTACTCTCCTTCCCTGGACTCCACTGGTGACCCTCCTTGTGTCAATGCAGTCGAGTGGTCAGTGGTCTGCCTGCACAGTGGCAGTGTCTGTTTTAGCTGCTGCTGTGGTAGCAGACCACCCTTGCAGTAGCGCTGGTTGTGCAGGCGGCTTTGGCAGGCTGCCAACATGGCAGTGGTGGCTCCAGTGGTGGCGGGCTGCTTGCACAGTGATGGTGGTTGCCTGGCAGTGCTGATGGTGGCAGTGACTGCAGCAGTGGCAGTTGTAGTAGCCTCCCAGTTGGCTGCAGTGTCTACAGAAGTGGCCTGCACAACTGTGCTGTCTGCCACAGCAGTAGGGTTACCTCATGCTGGTGTCAGTGGCAACTACCTCCCTGGTGTCTGCATTGTCCTTGGCCACGTCCTTGGTGGCAGTGGGGTTACCCCATGGGGGTGGCAGCAGTGCTGGTGGCTGCCACTGCTTCCCTCGCATCTGTGGTGTCTGCAGAGACAGCAGCACTACCTTGTGGCAACGGCAGCAGTGCCAGTGGCTGCAACAGACTGTCACATCTGTGGTGTCCACAGTGATAGTGGGGTTACCTCGTGGGGGCAGTAGTGGCACCAGTGGCTGCAACTACCTCCCTTGCTTCTGCACTGTCCTTGACAACAGTGGGGTTTCTTCATGGAGGCAATGCCAGTGGCTGCAACTACCTCCCTTGCTTCTGCACTGTCCTTGACAACAGTGGGGTTTCTTCATGGAGGCAATGCCAGTGGCTGCAACTACCTCCCTTGCTTCTGCACTGTCCTTGACAACAGTGGGGTTTCTTCATGGAGGCAATGCCAGTGGCTGCAACTACCTCCCTTGCTTCTGCACTGTCCTTGACAACAGTGGGGTTTCTTCATGGAGGCAATGCCAGTGGCTGCAACTACCTCCCTTGCTTCTGCACTGTCCTTGACAACAGTGGGGTTTCTTCATGGAGGCAATGCCAGTGGCTGCAACTACCTCCCTTGCTTCTGCACTGTCCTTGACAACAGCGGGGTTTCTTCATGGAGGCAATGCCTGTGGCTGCAACTATCTCCCTTGCTTCTGCACTGTCCTTGACAACAGTGGGGTTTCTTCATGGAGGCAATGCCTGTGGCTGCAACTATCTCCCTTGCTTCTGCACTGTCCTTGACAACAGTGGGGTTTCTTCATGGAGGCAATGCCTGTGGCTGCAACTATTTCCTTGGCATCTGCAGTGTCTTTGGTTGTATCCTTGGCAGCAGCGGGGTCATCTCTTAGTGGCCACAGTGGTGCTGGCAGCTGCAGCCATTTCTTGTGCATCTGCAGTGTCTTTGGCAGCAGCCGGGTTACCTTGTGGGAGTGGCAGTGGCACTGGCAGCTTCAACTGCGTCCTTCAAACCTGCAGTGTCCTTGGTGGTGGTGGGGTTAACTCATGGTGGCAGCAATGGCACCAGTGGTTGAAACCACCTCCTTCACATCTGCAGAGTCTGCGGCTGCAGTGATGGGCCACCGATAGAACTGCTGCTCTGCAAGGAACAGAGCAATGGGCATTGGTTCCAGGATGACAGTAGTGGTGGCAGTGGGCCTATTTCAATCTTCTTATGCAGGAGGAATGTGCCTCGGAGACCTCTAGTCTGCTGTCTTCCTGGAAGTCTCCTTTAGATTTTATATTGTAATGGGTGAGGAGCCCCTGAAGAAAAGATGTATGGTTATTTTTCCTGGAGGTTGACACAGTTCTGCCATGACCCAAAAGTAATGGATACTAAGAATCAAAAGTAATGGACTACCATATAGCACTTAATTCATCCAGAGCTACATAAAACATAAAAAG
>NW_007729431.1:49909-55093 GCF_000696425.1 Galeopterus variegatus | reverse complement strand
AAAGACAGTTGAGATAAACGTTTCTCCCAAGCTTTGCCATTTGCTCCTCCCTTTTTCCTTTTGTTAGGAAATATTGCCATAGTAACTAACGGTCATGGTCCTTAAAGCTTAGAGTCACACTTTGTGATTTGAATGTGGAAGTGAAAACTGTTTTTCATCAAAGATAGATGGAAAAAGAAGAAGATTGCACAGAAATAAAAGCCTCGATTCAAGTGCTCATGAAAATAATCACTATGGTTGTGACAGCTTCCACCCATCACGTGTCCACTGTGTCTCAGGGCAAACCAGAGCTCATCACATCTCTCCTTCAAGCACTGCTATTCCCATTTTACAAAAGAAGAACTGAGTTTCCTAAAGGCTGAAGGACTTGCCCAAAATCACATTGGAGATGACAAATGATAGAAGCCAGTCTTGGGTCTGCTCCAAAGTGGTGACATCCCTCACTTCTTTCGTAAAGACAGTTGAGATAAACGTTTCTCCCAAGCTTTGCCATTTGCTCCTCCCTTTTTCCTTTCGTTAGGAAATATTGCCATAGTAACTAACGGTCATGGTCCTTAAAGCTTAGAGTCACACTTTGTGATTTGAATGTGGAAGTGAAAACTGTTTTTCATCAAAGATAGATGGAAAAAGAAGAAGATTGCACAGAAATAAAAGCCTCGATTCAAGTGCTCATGAAAATAATCACTATGGTTGTGACAGCTTCCACCCATCACACGTTCTCTGTGTCTCAGGGCAAACCAGAGCTCATCACGTCTTTCCTTCAAGCACTGCTATTCCCATTTTACAAAAGAGGAACTGAGTTTCCTAAAGGCTGAAGGACTTGCCCAAAACCACATTGGAGATGACAAATGATAGAAGCCAGTCTTGGGTCTGCTCCAAAGTGGTGACATCCCTCACTTCTTTCATGGCTTGTGGGAACTTTGTTGTTTGGTTAGAATAAGTTCCTCTGAGTGAAGTTTCCCTGTGACAAAGAAACACCACCAGGCCTGACACTGTGATGCACACTAAGTGTCAAGTCAAACTAAACATTTCATCTTTGCTTAGGAGAATGCCTGGGATGAGCTGACCCAACCTCTCAGACAGCAACAACAACTAGATTTGGTTCTGCATTTTGCAGAGAAGTATGAAATTCATACTTAAAATTCAAATTTAAAATTTGGCAGCAATTTCAAATGTTTTTCAATACACTTTGCAAGACAAATAAAACATGCCTCAAAGCCATGTCAGCTGCCCATGTGTAGCCTCAGATAGCAGTGATGAGCAGCCTCAGAAGAATTTTAAGTAGGAAAACCCATATCTCTCAACTGTCAACCACCCTAAACCCCCCCCCGCCAAAAAAAAGCCTTTTGATCAAGCAAAGTTAAGTTTATTAGACCTACTATAATAAAGGAGACTAACATTGTGACAGAATCCTAGTTTTATCTCAAAATGGAGAACAAAGGGAAAGACATTTGCAGTTTTAGCATTTGGGCTGAGTGATTTTAAGGTAGGTTTGCAAAGCACAGAGCTGGAGAGCTGGAGGCCAGGCTGAACTTATGTCCCAAAAGCTTTGGACTGGGGGGCATGGGGAAGTCGTGAAGTGAGTCTGGATGAGTGAGATGTTAGTCTTGAAAGTAAGCTGTCTTAGTTGGTTCCCAGTCTTATCTTCTGGGTATCTCTCTCTTTGTTTTCGCTTTTTTTTTTGGGGGGGGGGGTCTTTTTAGTGTGGTAAAATATACATAACATTGAATTGAAAGTAAGCTGTCTTAGTTGGTTCCCAGTCTTATCTTCTGGGTATCTCTCTCTTTGTTTTTGCTTTTTTTTTGGGGGGGGGTCTTTTTAGTGTGGTAAAATATACGTAACATTGAACTTATAATTTTAACCATTTTAAGTGTACAGTTCGGTGTCATTAAGCGCATTCACAATGTGCAGCCATCACCACTATCCATCTCCAGAACTTTTTTATCATTCCAAACTGAAACCCTGTAGTCATTAAACACTAACTCCCCATACTTACCTATCCCAGCCCCTGGTAACCACCATTCTACTTTTTGTCTCTATGACTGAATTTTAGGTACCACATGTAAGTGGACCAATGTAGCTTCTCTATCTTTGTTGTAAACAATTCTGGGGCTAGGCATATTTTCTTGATGCCATGTTAAACGATTACATCGATCCACTTTTCAGATCAGCCTGTGCTTTAGGAAGCCCTCTCTGGTTGCAGCATGTGGATGCTGGTCTCTGGCACAATTCTTCTACTGTAAACTGTTTTTAAAAGTGAGGGCTGGTCTATCTTTTTCTCACCCTTCCATATTTAAGAAAAAAAAAGTGCCAACTCTAATTACCTAAAGGCCACCAAAAAGCAGTAGTTGGAGCTTGAGCATAGCTCATTTTGCTAGAAGCCCTGAGAGCAGGTGCCAGATCATTAGGACCTTTGAACATATGCCTCTTGACATCTTTCCCAGGCCCTGGAAGAAACTGACAGCCACAAATAGGTGAGCAACTATGGCCAAAGTCACCAAATGAAGGCTGTTTTAGATGATTTCTGTTGAAAACTCAGGTTCCCTTGGCTCACAGCCCTTTCCAATCATTTGTAGTCATTTTGAATTTTCTGGAACACATCTGGGTCCTACAGGCAGAAAATTCTTGGCTAAGGAGCATCTTCAAATTTTAATGTCTAATTAAACTCATCTCTGAAATGAATGGGTTTAACCTTTCTCTTTTCCAAGACATGGGTCGGTAGGCACAATCATTTCCCTGTGTCTGGAAGCATCTACTGAACTTCTATCACGACAAATATTTCTCTAGCTCTTACTGGAGCTAGTCTGCACAACATTATTGCTTATAGAATATGTAAAAGTGAGTCTTCCAGCCTACAATTTAGCTGGGCACACAGGACAAGCACTCCAGAAATAAAAAGCAGTATAATATGGGCCATCAGGCATTTGCTCTAATATTTAAAATCCTCACAAAAGCAGTCTCTATCCCAAGGATCCCACATAATGGTTACCTCTAGGTTAGTGGTTCATAAGGGAGGACATGTCATAGTGTCTGCAGACATTTTTGATTGTCACAATTTTTGGAGGGTGGTGCTTCAGGCTTCTTGTATGCAGAGACCAGGAATATTACAATGCACAGGGTAGCCCCCACAACAAAGCATCATTTGACCTAAAATGGCAAAGGTACTGAGTTTGAGAAACGCTTCTCTATCCCTCTCACTAGACCTTTATATCCAGATGTAGTAAAAATTGCTAATATCTCCTAAGAGCTATTTTCTAGGCACTGGAATTATATTTAACCTTCACCACAACCTCCTAAGACTGCTACTATCATCAATCTTAATTTACAGATGAAGAAACTTTAGTTTTAAATAAATTGCCCAAATTCACACAGCTAGAAAATGGGGAACTGAGGTTTGCACAGAGAACCCAGCCCATGTTTGTTATTACAATTTAGTTATAGGGAACATAGGATTGCTGCAATAGACTGGAGTTCCCCTCCCCACAACCTCATTGAAGCTTAAAATCCCCAGTGTATCTGTTCAGGGTGAGAAATCCTATTATGGTAATTGAAAGGTGGGGCTTTGAAGAGATGGTTAGGTTGTAGGACCATGCTGTAATGAATGGATTAGTAATGGTGGTCCTGGGTGTGGTTCTGAGGGCTTTCAAAGGAGAGCACATGAAAAGTTCTCTCTCTCTGCTTTGCCATTTCTGCCATGTGAGACCCCTGGGTCACTATCGCCACCACCAGTTGTGTTCCCTGGACTTTGAGCTTCCCAGCCTCCAAAACTGTAAGCAATAAATTTCATTTTCTTATAAATCACCCATTTCCAGGTATTTTGTTATAAGCAACAGAAATGGATCAATATAACTGTGAACCACCTATGTCAGCATGACTGATTGTTCTAGAAAACTTTTGCCTGGGATGAAACTATAAACCAATGAATAACTTTATTATTTGCTTCAGGAAATTCCTGCAGATCGATTTACTGAAGACAACACTAAATTGCTCACTAGACTACAGTCTACCCATCAAGCCTCACTCAAGTCTACCACTCCCACTTTTCCGTGCCCACCAATCTTACCCTACTGGATCACGAACTTAGCCCAATCCAAATCATGTTCCTGTCTTTGAAAAATGCTTTATATTATTGGAGCCTAGATGCCTCCATGCTATTTCTATCCTGCAATGAACTTTGGTTTCCACATGGCTGGAGAACTCCTGCTTGCCCTTCAAGCTGAGCTCAAATGTTATCTTCTCCAAGGCACCTCCCTAAACTATATTTATGGCGCTACTTTCTCCCCACTCTGTTTTCTCACAGCATCTGTACCAGCTCTCTTAAAACATGTACCCCTCTCTATTACAATGTTCTGCTTACCTCTTTGTCTTCCTAACTGATCTCCTCAAGGAGGAGTAAGCTGCTCAAGAAAGGTTATATCTGATTCACCTGTGGGTGTGTCACCCATAGCATGACACCTGACCCATAATATGCACCCAGCAAGTGCTTACTGAAGAAGTAAATCTGTTGTGGCAGTTTTAAAACAGGTCGATCTCCTCAAGGAGGAGTAAGCTGCTCAAGAAAGGTTATATCTGATTCACCTGTGGGTGTGCCACCCATAGCATGACACCTGACCCATAATATGCACCCAGCAAGTGCTTACTGAAGAAGTAAATCTGTTGTGGCAGTTTTAAAACAGGTTCACAATTCTTTGACATTCCTTCCATGAAGAGATAGTCTATGTCCCTTCTCCTGAAGCTGAGACGTCTTTAGTGACTTTTTCAACCAACACAGTATGGTAAAAAGTGAAGTTATATGACTTCTGATGCTGGGTTATAAAAGGTGACACAGCCTTAACCTTGCTCACTGGAACGTTTGCTTTGAAGATTTCAGCTACCATGTAAGCAATCCAAATGACATGAGACCACTATGCTGTGAGGAAGTTTAAACTAGCCCTTGCAAAGAGACCAAATAAAAAAGTCCTGAAACTAATAGGGGTGGGAGGGGAGGAGAGAGAAAAAGAGAGATCCACCTAGCTCCACCTGCTTCATTCCACGGCTTTTCTAAAGCTAACCACCGTCTTATGAGATACTCAGCCACAACTGCCCACCTAAGCTCTTTCTGAATTCCTGACCCACAGAGTCCATGAGAGATATTAACATGATTGTTGCTGTCTTAAGCCACTGGTTTGGGTAGTGATTTATTAC
>NW_007729431.1:47979-49570 GCF_000696425.1 Galeopterus variegatus | reverse complement strand
ACCAAATAAAAAAGTCCCGAAACTAATAGGGGTGGGAGGGGAGGAGAGAGAAAAAGAGAGATCCACCTAGCTCCACCTGCTTCATTCCACGGCTTTTCTAAAGCTAACCACCGTCTGACGATCACTGCATGAGATACTCAGCCACAACTGCCCACCTAAGCTCTTTCCGAATTCCTGACCCACAGAGTCCATGAGAGATATTAACATGATTGTTGCTGTCTTAAGCCACTGGTTTGGGTAGTGATTTATTATATATCAAGAGATAATAGGAACAGAATGTTGTTCCTGGAAGAGGGTGCCACTTGCATTGTCTNGAAAGCAAGTGGAATGCTACTAGAAGCTGGAGGAAATGAGACCCTTGTTACGGAGTAGTGAGAAGTTTAGCAGCACCGGTACCTCTGAGGTAATGCAGAAAACAGAAATTGTACTTAATACACTGGACGATTTAGCCAGGGAGATTTCTGGGCAGAGTGCCAAAGGATACACCAGGCTTCCAATAGTAAAATGTAAGACGAGAGAGATGAACCAAAGAAAAACTATCCTGTTTTTGAGTAGGTTTTAGAGGAAATATAGAGGGACCAGAACAGTCTATCCAGAGAGCAAAACATTCTCTAAGAAAGAAAAGGCCTCAGGGAAAAGATAAAGTTCAGGGTGCCCTCAGGAAAATGCAGCCTCAGGCTAAAGATAAAGCTAGGAGTGACTGTAAAACTCTTTGTTAGGACCCCAGAAATATTTAAGATGGTGCCTTACAGACCTTTTCAGATAGACAAATATCCTTCTGAGGACCTTGGAAGCATACCTTAAGAACTTGCTTTGTTAAAACATAGACCTTCTAAGATTTTAAAGGAATTATCCCACTGTTGCTTCAGAGAAATCCCCAAATCAGGAAAAACTTTTCTAAAGAAAACACACTCATGTGGCTTCTATCTAATGAAGTGGATTATCAATTGATGTACAGGAAACCCACAAAGTTTTTAAAGAACTTGCATCATCTTGGAATGAAAGGGACAGAGACTGTACAAAAGGAAAAGAGAGCTTTCGCTCCCCAACCTTTTGTGGGAGGAAGCAGGCTGCAAACGTGAGCCTCTTTTATGGAAAAGGAAAGATAACTCAGCAGGACCAACATCCCAGTGGGCAAAGCCAAGAATATTGGAGAACAACTAAGCCCTAATGAATGAGCAGACGACGTGTGCCTGGCTGGTATTTAGAAGTGCTACAGACTGCATGCCTCCTGTTTGCTCGATTTTTCAGTGGAAGTATTTACTGTGGTTATTCTATGTCTGCCCCACCATTATATGTGGGCATGCTGGGAGTAGGAAATTTATGTCCATAAATAACAGATGTTTAGATTTAGAAGAACCATACCTGAAGATCCTCATCTGCACCCAGACCTGGATCCAGGACCTCGAGGCTGAGCCTGATGCTGTAATAGGATGAAACTTCGGTGGGGGGAGGGGAGAGGGCAGTGTGTCTTTGGAGATGGTGAGTTTATTTTTATTTTTTTTTTAATTTATTTTATTTTTATTTTTATTTTTATTTTTATTTATTTTTTTTTTTAATTTTTATTTTGTCAATATACAATGTATATGAT
>NW_007729431.1:45519-46546 GCF_000696425.1 Galeopterus variegatus | reverse complement strand
AAAAAAAGTCCAACTGCCCTGAGACCACCATGCTGGGAGAAAGCCCAAGCTAGCTCACACAGAGAGACCACACGGGAAGCCCTGGGAAGACACGGAGAGAGAGATGTCTGGTTACCTCTCACTGCTTTAGACGCCCACTGTTCCAGCTCATGTGTCCACCTGCAACCACATGAGAGATTTTGAGCCAGAGCTGTTAAACTGAGCACTTACTGACTCCCTGACCTATGGAAATCATGAGAGAGAACAATACAATGTGCTAAGTCACTAAATTTGGGGGTAGTTTGTCACATAGCAATACATAACTGGGATACCTGCTTTGTAAAATATGGCCTCATGGAGAAGATTGCCTTTCACTAGGTAAGAGAGTGACATTGCAATTGCAGAATTGAGTCTGGTTGGCATGGTATTTACAGACTTTCTTCAACAGCAAAGAGAAATATTTCTTTTTGCTGTAAACAAGATGCTGTCAGGCTTGGTTTTGGAGAACTGCGTGGGAGTTGGGCAGAAGGCCTGGGCCGTGTCTCCATATGGTACGTTCAGAATGACTCTTCTGTTCTCTGATGCCTTGAGGCTATACCTTAACATTTAACTTTCTCTATCTGACCCACCTTTGACTTAAGCATTTCTTCTTCCTGCCTAAAGCATGAGACATGCTTGCAATGCAAACTCAAGATGAGTTGCTACCAGAGCAAAAGGAAAGAGATTAATTTCACTTCCAGAAATGGAAGAGTTTAGCAAATAGTTAATATTGAATATTTCTACTATGGGATTAGAAATCTTGGCAGAAGAAATATTGCAATGCTGATCATAGGTTTTTTTCATGAGGCTTACTTAGGTACCACACTAATTTTTTATGTGAGATTAAGACTTAGAAAGATTATGTAAGTGATTGTTTCTGGTGACGAAACTACTGATAATTTTTCATTTTTTTTCTTTTTTTTACTTTTTTTATTACAACGGGAGAAGGAATTTTCTTTTCATCTTTTGCTTACCTCTATGTTCCTATATTTTTCATCATTAAACTTAC
>NW_007729431.1:44138-45275 GCF_000696425.1 Galeopterus variegatus | reverse complement strand
AGAAATGCAAATTAAAATATCAATGATATGCTATGTTACATCTCCTGAATTGAAAAAAAATTAAATAATAGTCTCAATACTAAGTGTTACTAACAATATACAGGTACAGGTGCTCTTATATCTGCTAATGGGAGTAAAATTGGTTCAACCACTTTGGAAAACAAGCTGACACTGGATATTTTCCATTTGCCCTGCCACACCCACCCTTCACTCTCCTCCTTGCTGTGCTGTACCCAGGAGGCTGACCCACGTGAAATGTATCAAGAACTACCTTCTTGCTTATCTTTGGGTTTGGCTGACTCTGACACCAGATCTCAAGGTGGAAGGAAGGAGAATACGGGCATTTCCCTGCTCCCTACCTTCTCTTTGCTGGACGTGGTTTGCTGGTGGCTTTGTTCTTCTACTGATCACCACAGCTTCTGTCCAACAGCCCTCTTCTGCAGCCCTTCCCTGCTCGCTTTAGGTCCAGGGGTGCTGACCGCTCCTGCAGCTGTTAACACCAGGATGCTTCACCATCCCGTGTTGGTTGTCCTCAACTCTTTCCCATGCTTGTAAGCATTTCCTTCACTGAATCACCTCAGTTTCCCCCTTTGAGACTATCATCTCTCATCTACTGCAATCGTGACTGAAATGACATCTGACCTAAGAATTCCACTTCTTGGCACATACCCTGGAACAGCATTGTCCAGTAGAAATCTAAAGTAAGCCACAAATGTGAGCATATAAATAATTTGAAATTTTTTAATAGCCACATTTTTGAAAGTGAAAAGAAACTGGTGAAATTCATTTTAATAACATTTAATAGAGTATATCCAAAACATCATTTCAAAATGTAATTTATATAAAATTATTAATGAGATATTTTACATTCTTTTTCTTGTGCTAAATCTTCAAAATTGGGTGTTAATGTTATATTTACAGTGCATTTTTATTTTATTTTTTGAAGTATAACCACAGATAATTACTAAATTTTATTTTATTTTATTTTATTGGTTATGAATATTCATAGTGTACAAAGCTGATTGTCACCACTAGTGCTCAATATGTGATGGCCAGATCCGTACGGGCAGCATGCCCATTACCACAAATTGCAATTATACACCATGTCCCCCACTCAATTATCCCCAAACTCCCTCC
>NW_007729431.1:35215-42418 GCF_000696425.1 Galeopterus variegatus | reverse complement strand
TGAAGAGGCAGCCTTTTCCCCAATGTATGTTTTTGTTCCCTTTGTCAAATATCAGATGGCTGTAACCTGAGGGGTGATTTCTGGGTTCTCAATTCCACTCCACTGGTCCGAGTGTCTATTTTTATGCCAATACCATACTGTTTGGGTTTCTATAGCTTTGTGGTATAATTTGAAGTTAGGTAGTGTTGTGCCTCTGCCTTTATCTTTTGCTCAGGATTGCTTTGGCTATTTAGGGTCTTTTTCTGTTCCATATGAATGTTGAGATTGTTTTTTCCATTTCTGTGAAGAATGTCATAGGTATTTTGATGGGGATTGCATTGAATCTGTAGATCACTTTGGGTAGTATAGATATTTTCACAATGTTAAATCTTCCAATCCAAGAGCATTCCATCTTTTTGTGTATTCTTTAATTTCTTTCAGTAGTGGTTTATAGTTCTCATTGTAGAGATCTTTTGCTTCCTTGATTAAATTGATTCCTAGTTNATGGGGATTGCATTGAATCTGTAGATCACTTTGGGTAGTATAGATATTTTCACAATGTTAAATCTTCCAATCCAAGAGCATTCCATCTTTTTGTGTATTCTTTAATTTCTTTCAGTAGTGGTTTATAGTTCTCATTGTAGAGATCTTTTGCTTCCTTGATTAAATTGATTCCTAGGTATTTTTTTTTTCATGACTGTTGTAAATGGGCTTACTTTCTTGATTTCTCTTTCTGTTAGCTCATTATTAGAAAATATAAATGCAACTGATTTGGGAGCATTTATTTTGTGTTCTGCAACATTCTAAAATTATTCACCAGCTCTAGGAGTTTTCTGATAGAGTCTTTAGGTTTCTCTCTATATAGTCTCATATCAGCTACAAATAGAGACAGTTTGACTTCATCTTTTCCAATCTGGATTCCCTTTATTTCTTTCTCTTGCCTGATTGCTCTGGCTTGTACCTCCTATGTTAAATAGAAGTGGTGAGAGGGGGTATCTTTGTCTTGTTCCTGTTCTTAAGGGAAAACCTTCAGTTTTTCCCCATTCAGAATGATATTGGCAATTGGCTTGTCATAGATGGCTTTTGTTGTGTTGAGATAATTTCCTTCTATACCTAATTTGTTGAGAGTCTATCATGAAGGGATGTTGAATTTTGTCAAATGCTTTTTCAGCATCTATTGAGATAGTCATATGGTTTTTGTCCTTGAGTTTCTTGATGTGATGTATCACATTTATTGATTTTTGTATGTTGAACCATCCTTGCATCCATGGAATGAATCCCACTTGATCATGGTGTATACTTTTTTTGATGTGTTGTTGTATTCTGATTGCTAATATTTTGTTGAGGAATTTTGCATCTATGTTCATTAAGGATATTAGCCTGTAATTTTCTTTTTTTGTTGTGTCTTTATCTGGTTTTGGTATCAGAGTTATGTTGGTGCCATAAAATGAGTTTAGGAGAATGGCTTCTGTTTCA
Source organism: Galeopterus variegatus (assembly GCF_000696425.1). NCBI lineage: Eukaryota > Metazoa > Chordata > Mammalia > Dermoptera > Cynocephalidae > Galeopterus > Galeopterus variegatus. The sequence continues at coordinate 40,963 of NW_007729431.1, read as the reverse complement.
ATGTTTTGGAATGGTTTGATGAGAATTGGTATTAACTCCTCTTTAAAAGTTTGTTAGAATTCAGCTGTAAAGCCATCCGGATCTGGGCATTTTTTTAGTTTGAAGATTGCTGATTACTACTTCAATCTCATTGCTTGTTATTGGTCTGTTCAGGTTTTCTATCTCCTCTTGGTTCAGTCTGAGTAGTTTGTATGTGTCCAGAAACTTATCCATATCTTTCAGGTTTTCATATTTGTTGTCATACACACAAATTTATCCATTTCCTCCAGGTTTTCAAATTTGTTGGTGTATAGTTGTTTATAATAGTCTCTAATAATTCTTCATATTTCTGTGATATTGGTTGTAATGTCTGGCTTTTAATTTCTGATTTTTGTTATTTGGGTCTTCTCTCTTCTCTTTTTTTGTTAATCTAGCTAGCGGTTTGTCTATTTCGTTTATTTTCTTGAAAAACCATTTTTTTTTTGCTGTTCTTTTCTATCAGTTTTTGGCCTCTCTTTCATTTAGTTCTGCTCTGATTTTAATTATTTCTTTCCATCTGCTACCTTAAGAATTGGATTGTTGTTTTTCAAGTTCTTTTTTTTTTTTTTTTCCTTTTTGTCTTTTTTCGTGACCGGCAACAGATCGAAACCCTCAGTGTCGCGCCGGTACCAGACCGGGACTGGCAACGGGATCGCAACCCTCGGTGTTGCGCCCGCACCTCGCTCAGCCAGTGAGCGGCTGGTCTGTATGTGGGATCCGAACCCTCGGCGGGAGCACCGCCACGCTCCCAAGCGGCGCACTGTAGCAGTGCGCCACCGGGCCGGCCGTTTTTCAAGTTCTTTGAAGGATAGTGTTAGATCATTTATTTGAACTCTTTCCATTTTTTTTACATAAGCATTTATTGCAGTAAATTTTCCTCTTAGTACTGCTTTTGCAGTATCCCATAGAATTTGGTATAATGTATCTTTATTTTCATTAGTTTCAAGAAATTTTTTGATTTCCTGTTTAATTTCTTCCTGGACCCATAGGTCATTCAGGAGCCTATTGTTTAATTTCCATTTATTTGTATAGTTTCCAGGGTATTGCTTGTTATTAATTTCCAGTTTTACTCCATTGTGGTCTGAAAAGACACTTGGAATGATTTCAATTTTTTAAACTTGCTGAGACTAGATTTGTGACCTATTATGTGGTCTATCCTGGAGAATGTTCCATGTGCTGATGAGAAGAAAATGTATTCTTTAGTCGTTGGGTGAAATGTTCTGTTTATATCTGCCAGGTCCAGTTGGTCTAAGGTGTAGTTTAAATCCTGTGTCTCTTTGTTGATCTGTTGCCTGGAAGATCTGTCCCATCCAAGAGAGGGTATTCAGGTCACCCACTATTAACTTATTAGGGCCTATTTCTTTCTTTAGGTCTAAGAGTATTTGCTTTATATATCTGGGTGCTCCAGTATTGGGTGCATACATATTTATGACTGTTAGGTCTTCTAGCTGGATAGATCCTTTTATCATTATATAGTAGCCTTCTTTGTCTCTTTTTGTGGCTTTAAGTTTAAAGTCTATTTTACCCAATATAAGAATAGCTACTCTGCTCGTTTTTGGTTTCCATTTGTGTGGTGTATCTTTTCCATCTGTAGTGGATTGAATTATGTCTCCCCAAAACTCATTGAAGTTTGAAATGTGTTCCCCAAATGTTATGTATTAGAAACTTGCCCCTACTGTGACTGTTAAGAGGGTGGGAAAGCCGATTATGGTAATTGTAAGGTGTAGTCTTGAAGAGGTGATTGGATTGGAGGACCATGCAGTAGTGAATGGATAAAAAATTGTGGTCAGGGGCGTGGTTCTGAGGGCTTCAAAAGAAGAGTAGAGTCTGTCTCTCTCTCTCTGCTCTCTCTGCTTCCACCATTTTGCAATGTGAGACCCCTGGGTCACTGTCACCACCAGCAAATGGACTTTCGACTTCCCTGCCTCAGAAACTGTAAGCAATAAGTGTTGTTTTTCTTTAAAAATCACCCAGCTGTAGGTATTTTGTTACAAGCAACACAAAAATAGACTAATACACCATCCCTTCACATTTAGTCTGTGTGTGTCTTTACAGGTGAAATGGGTCTTTTGAAGACAGCATATTCTTGGGTCTAGCTTTTTAATCCAATCAGTCAGTCTTTGTCTTTGAATGGGGAGTTTAATCTATTCACATTTAGTGTAGTTATTGAAAGGCATTGTTTAATTCCTGTAATTTAATTGATTTTTGTTTAGATATTTTAAATATCTTTTGATCATTACTTCTCTTTTTATTTCTCTTCTTCAACATTGTTTGGGAATTTGAGGTGGCATGATTTAACTTCTTTCTCTTCCTCACTGACATTTTTGTTTTAGGATGAGTTTTGCTCTTTCTTTTGTATCCATGATAGTGATCATCATTATTCAGATTCCAGATGAAGGACTCCCTTGAGAATTTTAATTGAAACAATTGATTATATATATTTGTGGGGTACTGAGTTGACTATCAAAACTTGTGTACAGTATATGATGATCAAATCAGAATAATTAGCATATTCATCCTCATAAAATGTAACTATTCTTTGTGTCTATGAACCAATTTCTCACTAACACAATTTTAAAGAAAATACCACTTTCTTTTTTTTAATTTCATTTTCACTTATCAATATATTATAGTTGATTTTGGTATCCCTTTATCAATTCCTCCTTTTCCTCCTTCCCTCTCCCCCTCCCTCCATCAACATCATATCTGTTCACGTCTTAACAAAATCAAGGAGTTGTGATTGTTGTGTCTTCTTCCCTCCCCCTCCCCACCCCTTTCTAGTAAATAAACAAAATACATCTTTCTAAGTTGCATTTGGGGTTAAGATTATAGCCATGGGGATGATAATTGAGTAGGTATTAATGTGCAAAGTATTGTTTAAAACAATTATGGTTGGCAATGGCATTCAATTATAGCACTTGAAGAAGGATAATATTTAAAGAGATGGTCAGGTTAATAGGGTGCTAATTCCAAAGACAAGCATTCTAGAGTGTTGATGGGAAAGTTGCCACATTAGAGACTAATTTCTTTTAGACAAAAATCACTTTGCAGGTGAAAGTGAAAGCATTTTGTAAACTGTAAAAAATGGCACTCCTGTAAGAGGTTAGATTTGTTACCAGATGAGAAGTGGCAAGTTTAGGGGACAGAAATTCCTCCACTTCTCTCCATATTCTACCATCTACCTTCCCCTTCTTATCACAGCTATTCTAAGGATGGAAAAGTGAGCAGTTTGGTTATATACCAAGACATCTGTAAAACTAGGTTTGGCCAGTGGAGAGATTGGGGCCACCAAGTGTCAGAAAAGCTGTTCTACTTCCTGCTTTCCCTGTCCAAGTCCCCTGCACCAGGCTTGCCTCTTGGGGCCTGGTCAGCTAACATCTCTCCATGGAGGCGCAGGTGAGATAAGGGGCACAGTACCCACTGGGTTCCAGCCACCCTTCTTACCTGTGCCCCAGACCCTAGCCCACTTTCTCTCTGCTTGAGGTGTGGCTTCTTATAAGAGCTCCAAGATTGAGAACCAGGAAGAAAGAAGGAGACCTTATACCTCAGTCCTGAGCTTTATTCTCCAATTCATTTCTTACCAGGGATCCCTGCTTTTTTTCCTTCTCATTTTTTTTTCTCTTTTTTGGTGAAAAGAGGAAAAGGAAAAAGATGGAAAGAATATGGTATGCCTGTTCCACTTTCAGTAAGCAGTATATTTTTTTCTGTTTATCTACTGTTCTTCATTTGTGTTATTCTCTTTGCAAAAAATTCCTTACAGAAAACAGGGTAAGTAGTAGACATGAGTCAACAAAATCTACTTTGCATCCCAACCCCTCACCTTGTTCTTCACCACAGAAAGCTTGGCTATCTACCTATGTAACATTGCCAGTTAAAATAGATGACAATTAAATTTGAATTTCAGATTAACAATGAATACCTGTTTTATATTGCATGGGATATACTTCTACTCAAAATTTATTTGTTATTTTCTGAACTTCAAACTTAGCTGGGCTTCCTGTACTTTTATTTGTTAAATCTGGCAATCTTGTGTCTATGATCTGCCTCTTTCCAGAAGCAGTTAGTGTAAATGGCTAAGAACAAAACATCTGGAGCCAGACCCAGGTTTCAATCCCTGCTCTGTCATTTATTAGCTGTGAGATGTTGGGGAATAAACATCACCTATGTCAGTTCAGTTTCCTCACCTGAAAAACAAAGATCACAATGGTGCCCACTTTATAGGGTTGTTGTGAAAACCAAATAAGTTGATACGTGTAAGGCACTTAAAACAGTGCCTGGTATGTAATGTGTTCAATAATATTTGTGTTGAGGCCATCTGGAATGGCAGAAAAGATATTGGCTCATTCATTGGCAATTATTCAGTGCATGTCTTATGCTCAAGATTGTGGATATAATAGATGAATGTATATAAACCCAGAGGCTTCTTTAAAAAGAAAAACAACATTTATTTGTATGTATTTGTGGGGTACGGTATGTTGTTTCATTACATGCATATACTGCACAATGATTCACTTAGTGTAGATAGTAGAGTTTTGTACCCAGTAGTCCATCACTTTTCCTCTACCCCACTCCTCAGCTCCCAGCCTCTGATAATTGTTATTCTACTCTCTACTTCTATGAAAACCATTTCTTAAATTATTAGTCTCCACATATGAGTGATATCATGCAGTATTTGTCTTTTTGTACCAGACTTACTTCATGTATCATCATGGTTTCCAGCTCCATCCTTGTTGCTGCAAATGATAGTTTATCATATTTTTAGTACCTGAATAGTATTCCCTTGTGTATATATACTCCAGCTTTTTATCCATTCATCCATTGATGGACATTTATGTTGATTCTATCTATTGGATATCGTGAATAGCGCTGCAATGATCATGGGAGTGCAGGTGTCTTTTTGATATATTGATTTCATTTCTTTATACCCAGTAGTAGGATTGCTAGGTCATAAGGTAGATTTATTTTTAGTTCTCTGAAAACCCTCCATACTGTTTTCCACAATGGCAGGACCAATTTGCACTCCCACTAACAATGTAGAAAGTTCCTTTTTCTCCACATCCTCACCAGCATTTGTTATTCTCTTTTTGATAACGGCCAGTCTAACTGGCATGAGATGATATTTCAACATGGTTTTGATTTGCATTTCCCTGATGATTAGTGATGTTGAGCATCTTCTCATGTGCCTGTTGGCCATTTGTATGCCTTCTTTTGAGAAATGTCTGTTAAGATTTTTGCCTATTTTTTAACTAGGTTACTTGGTTGTTTTTTGTTTTTTGCTATTGGGTTGTCTGAGTTCCTTATATATTCTGGATATTAGTCCCTTGTCTGATATGTAGTTTACAAGCACTTTCTCCCCTTCTGTAGGCTGTATCTTCACTTTGTTGACAGTGTCCCTTGCTGTGCAGAAGCTTTTTAATCTGATGAAATCGCATTTATGTACTTTTGCTTTAGTTGTCTGTGACTTTGTAGTCTCGCTCAAAAAAATGCCACCCACTCCCATTTCATGTAGCACTTTCCCTGTTTTCTTCTAGTAGTTTCAAAGTTGCAGATCTTAAATTTAGGTCTTTGATCCATTTTGAGTTGATTTTTGTGTATGGTGAGAGATAGGGGTCTAGTTTCAATCTTCTGCATGTGGATATCCAATTTTCCCGACACCTTTCGTTGGAAAGACTGTCTTTTGCTCATTGTATATATTTTGGCATCTTGGTCAAAAATCAGCTGGCTGTAAAT
>NW_007729431.1:31850-34354 GCF_000696425.1 Galeopterus variegatus | reverse complement strand
CATGCACTTACAGCCAACTGACTTTCTACAAAGGTGCCAAATATATCCAATTGGGAAAGGACAACCTCTTCAACAAATGGTGCTGGGGAAACTGGATATCCACGTGCAGAAGATTGAAACTAGACCCCTATCTCACACCATACACAAAAATCAACTCAAAATGGATTTAAGACCTACATTTAAGACCCCAAACTATGAAACTACTAAGGGAAATGTTACACAAAATGGGAGTGGGCAGCACTTTTTTTGAGTTGATTTTTGTGTATGGTGAGAGATAGGGGTCTAGTTTCAATCTTCTGCATGTGGATATCCAATTTTCCCGACACCTTTCGTTGGAAAGACTGTCTTTTTCTCATTGTATATATTTTGGCATCTTGGTCAAAAATCAGCTGGCTGTAAATATATAGGTTTATTTTAGGGCTCTCTATTCTGTTTAATTGGTCAATTTGTCTGTTTTTATGCCAGTACCATGCTGTTTTGGTTACTATAGCTTTATAGTATATTTTGAAATCAGGAAGTGTGATGCCTCCAACATTGTTCTTTTTGTTCTAGATTGCTTTAACTATATAGAGTCCTTTGTGGTTCCATAAAAATTTTAGGATTCTTTTTCCTGTACAGAATGTCATTGATATTTTGATAAGAATTGCACTGAACATGTAGATTGCTTTGGATAATATGGACATTGTGATGATGCTAATTATTCTGACCCATGAACATGGGATATCTTTCCATTTATTTGTGTCCTTTTCAATTTTTTTCACCAATGTTTTATAGTTTTCACCATAGAGGTCTTTCACCTCCTTGGTTAAGTTTATGCCTAGGTATTTCCTTTTTGGGTAGCTATTGTGAAGGGGATTACTTTCATAATTTCTTCTTCAGCTATCTCATTATTGACATGTAGAAAGGCTACCAATTTTTGCATGTTGATTTTTTATCCTGCTACTATACTAAATTCATTTATTAGTTCTAGTAACTTTTTGCTGGAGTCTTTAGGGATTTTTATGTATATGATCATGTCATCTACATAAAGGGATAGTTTGACTTCCTACTTTCCAATGTGAATGTCCTTTATTACATTCTTTTGCATTATTGCACAGGCTAGAATTTCTAGCACTATGTTGAGTAAGAGTGGGAAAAGTGGGCATCCTTGTCTTGTTCCAGATCTTAGAGGAAAAGCTTTCAATTTTTGTCCATTCAGTATGATATTAGCTGTGGAATTGTCATATATGACCTTTACTGTGTTGAGGAACATTCCTTCATACGTAATTTGTTGAGTGTTTTTATCATGAAGTGGTGTTGGATTTTATCAAATGCTTTTTCTGTGTCTATTGAAACAAATCACATTTTTTTTTTCATTCTGTTCATGTGATGTATCACTTTTATAGATTTGCATATCTTAAACCATCTTTGCATCCCTGGGATGAATCCCACTTGATCATGATGTATGATATTTTTAATGTGTTGCTGGATTCTGTTTGCTAGTATTTTGTTGAAGATTTTTGCATGTGTTCATTAGAGATATTGGTCTGCAGTTTTCTCTTTTTGTTGTGTCCTTTTCCAGTTTTGGTATAAGGGTAATTCTGGCCTCATAAAATGAATTTGGAAGTATTCCCTCCTCTTCAATTTTTTGTAAGAGTTTGAGAAGAATTGGTACTAGTTCTTCCTTAAATACTGGGTAGAATTTGGCAGCGAAGCCATCTAGTCCTAGGGTTTTCTTTGTTGGAAGACAATTTATTACTATTTCAATTTCGTTACTCGTTATTGTTCTATTTAGGTTTTCTAGATCTTCATAATCCAACTTTGGTAAGCTGTGTGTGTCCAGGAATTTACCCATTTCTTCTAGGTTTTCCAGTTTGTTCGCATATAGTTGTTCATATTAATCTCTTATGATCATTTGTATTTCTATGTTATCAGGTGTAATGTCTCCTTTTTCATTTCTGATTTTATTTGAATCTTTTCTCTTTTTTTCTTTGTTAGTCTAGTTAAAGGTTTATTGATTTTGTTTATCTTTTTGAAAAACCAACTCTTTGTTTCATCAATCTTTTGTATTTTAAAAAAATCTTTAATTCACTACTTCTGCTCTGATCTTTGTTATTTCTCCCCTTCTTCACATGGAATCCAAGATGGGTGCTGATGTCCNAAAAAATCTTTAATTCACTACTTCTGCTCTGATCTTTGTTATTTCTCCCCTTCTTCACATGGAATCCAAGATGGGTGCTGAGGTCCTTACATACTTTCCAATGAAGCCCATCAACCAATGACACTCGACTTTTCTTCAGTGAGAGGGGAACATCAAAATGCTCTGAGAGAAATGTTCTTAAATCCTCTGATAAATATGTATACAGATTGGCAAGAAAGTTTCCACCCAGAAATATGTTAGGCCCTTTTTTCCTTTTGCAAATAAAAAGAAATATCTACTAAAATTGTGATAAAATAGCCAGACAAATGTAAAACTGGCAATTTTATGACCTGGTTAGTCTTTGCAATGTGTAAATGAAGAAACA
>NW_007729431.1:26213-30063 GCF_000696425.1 Galeopterus variegatus | reverse complement strand
AAACTGACCCAAGAAGAAACAAAAAGTCTGAATAGACAAATAAAAAGTACAGACATTGAGTTAGTAATTTTAAAGTCGTCACACAAAGAAAAGTCCAAAAGATGGCTTCACTAGTGAATTCCACCTAACATTTTAAAAAAGAACGAACATCAATCCTTCAAAAACTCTTCCAAAATGTAGAAGATGAGAGAATACTTTCTAACTCATTCTATGAGGCCAATATTACCCTGATAACGAGACTGAACAACATCACAAGAAAACTACACACTGATATCCCTTATAAACATAGATGCAAAAATTTTGAACAAAATACTAGAAAAGTGAATCTAGCTGCAGACTAAAAAGTATTACACTCTATAACTGAGTGGGATCTATCCCAGGAATTCAAGGTTGATACAATATATGAAAGCCAATCAATATAATATACCATATTAATAGAATAATGGACAAAACTCCACCTGATTATCTCAATAGATACTGGAAAAGCACTTGACAAGTCTAATACCCTTTCATGATAAAACACTCGACAAACTAGAAATAGAAAGGAATTTCCTTGAGCTGATAAAAGACATCTATGAAAACCCACAATTAACATCATACTTAGTCGTCAAAGACTAGAAACTTTCCCCCTATGATCAGAAACAAAATAAGGATGTCTGCTTTCACCACTTCTATTCAGCATTTTACTGGAAGTTCTAACCAGTGCAATGAGGCAAGAAAAAGAAATAAAAAACATCTAGATTGAAAAGAAAAAACTAAAACTGTATCTAATTGCATACAATTCACTTACACACAAAAACTATTAGAGCTAATAAACAAGTTTGAAAGAAACAAGGGTAATACGAAAAATAAATTGTATTTCTGTACACTAGACATGAACAATCCAATAATGAAAATTTTAAAATTCCATCTACAATAACATCAAAATAATAAAATATGTAGGAATAAATTTAGCAAAGGAAGTGCAAGACTTGTGCATTGAATAATAAAACATCATTGAAAGAAGTTAAAGAACATTTTTTCATATGACTGTTGGCCATTACGAATGAAATACTGCCATTTGCAACAACATGGATGGACCTTGAGAGAATAATATTGAGTGAAACGAGTCAGGCAGAGAAAAAGAAATTCCACATGTTCTCACTCATTGGTGGGAGCTAAAAAAACAAACAAATTAATTCACCCACATACACACACACACAAAAACCCAGGGGGGGTGGGGAAGAAGATATAACAACTATACTTTTATGAAGTTGTTACAACAAGCAAACGGAAAGGACATTCTTGGGGGGGAGGGGAGAGAGGGAGGAGGGAGGGAGGTGTTGGTGATGGGCCATAATAATCATATACATTGTATATTGACAAAATAAAAATTTAACGAAAAAAAAAACTATTCAGAAAAAATAAATAAATAAATACAGCTGAAAACAAACAAACAAAAAAAAAACAAAAAAGAAAGAAGTTAAAGAAAACCTAAATAAATGCAAAGACATCCCATGTGCATGAATTGGAAGACTTGATATTGTTAAGATAGCAATACTTCCTCAAATTGACCCACAGAGTCAACGTAATATTATTAAACTTCCAAGTGATTTTTCCCACCAGAAATGGACAAACTGATTCTAAAATTTATGTAGAAATGTAAGATCCAAAACAATCTTGAGGAACAAAGTTATTCCTGATTTCAAAACTTGCTACAAAGCTACAGTAATCCAGTGTGTGGTACTGGCATAAGGATAGACATACGGATCAACATAATAGAATTGAGAGTCCAGAACTAAACCAATACATCTATGGATATTTGATTTTCAACAAGGGTGCCAAGACCATTTAATAAGGAAAGAATAGTCTTTTTAACAAAGGGTGCTGGGACAACTCTATATTCACATGCAAATGAAGGAACTTGGACCTCTATCTTAAAATGAACTAAAAATGGATTAAACACCTAAATGTAAGAGCAACTATAAATCTCTTAGAAGAAAATATGGCTGTAAGTATTTGTGAGCTTGGATAAGACAATGGTTTCTTAAATATGATACCAAAGCATAAACAAAAAAGAAAAAATAAATAAATGATAAACATAGATAAATCAAAATTCAAAAACTTTTGTGTGTCAAAGGACACTATTAACAAAGTGAAAAGACAATAAACAGAATGGGAAAAAATATTTTTAAGTATACTTGTATATCTCATAAATGTCTAACACACAGAATATATAAAGAGCTCTTACAATTCTACAATAAAAAGACAACCGAGCTTAGAAATGAACAAAGGATTTGAATAGACATTTCTCCAAAAAAGATATAAAAATGGCCAATACACACACAAGAAGATCCTCAAGATGATTAGGGAAATGCGAATCAAAACCACAATGAGATACCATTTCAAACTCATTAAGACAGTAACAATGATAATAATAATCATAACAGCAGAAAATAACAAGTATTGATGTGAATGTGGAGAAATTTCAAGTCTCATATATTGCTGGTGGGAACATAAAATAGTGCAGCTGCTTTAGAAAAAAACTGTGAGTTCCTCATAAAGTTAAACATAGAATTACCATGTGAACCAGAACTTCCACTTCCCATCTTCTACTCTTCCACTTCCACTTCGGTATTCCACTCTGTAGGTATATATACAAAAGAATTGAAAACATATGTTCATACAAATATTTGTACATGAATGTTTGTAGTAGCATTATTCATAATAGCCAAAAACTGGAAACGACCAAAATATCCATCAACTGATGAATGGGTAAACAAAATGTGATATATCCAAACAATGAGACATTATTTGACAAAAAAAGTAATGAGGTACTGACACATATAACATGGGTGAATCATGAAAACATTGTGCTAAGTGAAAGAAGCCAGACACAAAAGGCCACAAATTGTGTAATTTCATTTATATCAAAAGTCTAGAATAAGCAAATCCATGGAGACACTAATAGATTAGTGGTTTCCAAGGGCTGGGAGGAGGAGGAAATGGGGAGAGACTGCTAATGGGTACAGGCTTCTTTTTGGGGTGATGAAATATTATGGAATTAGATAGTGGTCATGGTTGTGCAAACTTATAAATGTACTAAAAACCACTGAACTGCATACTTTCAAATGGTGATTTTTATGATGTGTGAATATCAATTAAAATATTTTTTAAGAAATCCTCTCATATATTTAGTTAACTAATTGTGTATGTACACACTCATTCATTCAACAAGCATTTATCAAGTGCCATTCATATGTCTGACACTAATGTTCCTCTGTTGAGAATGAAAAACCATTAGTTCTGGCCTTCAGGATCTGTCCCAGTGAAGGTTGGAAATTAGTAAGAGGATGATGGGGCCAGAGATGTCATTCAAAGAGAAAAGCCCAGGAAAGTCATTTTGTTAGGGGAAGAGCTCCAGGCTGGGAGTTGAACTGCACTTATCAGCTGAGTGGTAGTGGGTGAGTTATTTAATATCACAAGGTATCTGTTGCTCTGTCTTGTTTGTTTTCCATTCTTGTTACTAATGGCAATATGCGCCTCTGTCTCACTGTGATTTACCATGAGATGACATCTGGAACCATCTGGCACAGTGCCCACTGCTTGTGTAATATACTGCACATATTCATGGGATCTAATTTAAGGTCAGAAAGCTCATGGGGAAAGCTGGCTCTTTCAGAGCCAAGGACAAAGATTGTTAGTGTGTCTCCCTCTGTCTGTGCTTCTGATCAAAATCCAAATTCCAGGGAGGGAGAGCACCTGATTTGACTTCCTTAGGTCAGGAGCCATTTTTGGTCAACAAAGATTCACATCTTGGTTAACAATTTCACTAAGACCTAAGAGTATATTCTGTAGGGGATACTGGATA
>NW_007729431.1:22698-25718 GCF_000696425.1 Galeopterus variegatus | reverse complement strand
CACATCTTGGTTAACAATTTCACTAAGACCTAAGAGTATATTCTGTAGGGGATACTGGATACTCCAAAGGAAGATATAGGGTCGGTTAGCAAAAAGAGACATGGTCACTGGGTAGACAGAAATTGTAATGTCCCTTATAACTATCCAACCACACACTCCTCGTAAGCCTTAACCACACTGGCCTCGCAGAGCCTCATCCTCAGAATCCTTTCTTTCCATCTCTAGTACAACCTGATTCTGAAATCCGCATACGAGCATTCAAACCAGCATCCTTCCCCAGAACCCTTTGTTGATGAAATTGAATAACAGATGGAAAAGTCCTTTGCAAATTGTAAAGTAGTTTACAAATGTGAGTTATTTTTATCACTCACACTGGGACTTTGCTGCCTGCCAAAAGCAGGGTTGAGCTGGGGAGAAAGGCCTAGGGACCTGGAGAAGTTTCCCTTGGCAGACTCGTTGGATCTGGCTGGGAAAGAAACAATTTCTTTGGGTTGCTGGAGTGTAAGTAGCTGGCCTCCCTGCTGATTAAATAAACAACTTTCTAAATAGGCTTTCAGCTAGAATTACACTGTGCTCCAAGCCTCAAACTGTATGAAGATAGAATAGGGAGGGCCAGAGCACCTCACTGACCAGAAGGAAGGGTAGGGAAGAAGTCTCTGTACTGCCCCTCCCCTCCCAGTTAGCCCACTCCTCCTCCAGGTGTAGACCCTTGCTGGATGAAGGCAATCTTCCTCATCACAGGCGATGGCTCAGAGATGGCAGGAACCTGGCCCAAACCAACCAGGACAAAGCTTTCCCCCAGCAACAGTGGTTGCTTCAGGTGTGGGCAAGTGGCCCAAATCGATCCAATCAGAGTGAAGCCTGGTATTTTTGTCTAGTAATTGTGTGTGTGCTGGGGGTGGGGGGGATGGGGGGTGGCTCCATCTTTCTTTGTGGACAGCTAGAGGTGTGCATGCACAGTCTGGAACACTAGCTATTTTGCACTCTCTCCTCTTTTTAAAGGAATATCTATGAAAGAAGGGACCCAAATAAAAATGCTTCGCCCTTCAAATGCACTCTACAAAGTCTCCCTTCCTGCTGGGTAACAGATCCTTTGAAGAGACTTTGGACACATAACTTCTCTGTAATTTGCAGTTTTTAAACATAGTCTAGTCCATTTTAAATTTCAATAAAATATCTGATTCAACATTATCTCTCACCTGCGTCTCTTGTTAGACCTGTGACTTTAGAACATTAAGATGAGGATGGGGGCATGGTCTGATTTTATTGTAGTCCTTTCTCTCTGCATAGAACAAGGGCACAGGTATGTAGCCTGCCTGTGGGACACCTCATTCTCCTCCCTTCTCTGGGTCCAACCTTTCTGGGACTGGGGTGGGGAGCAGGGATAAAAGAAGAAGGAAGGCAGAATTCTTATTCCACAACTTTCTGCCCATGATTAGGGAGGCCACCCTGGTCTCATTAGTGGTCTGCTTTTTCTGTCTGCTACTGGGAAATGCTGCTGACATGCTGGAGTCTGAGTATATGGTGAGTACGATTTTCTTGGTGGGATTTAGTGTACCTCCATCTCTTACAAATTAAACAGTTAAAAACAAGTAACTAAAGTACAAGATGAGAATTTAGAAGAATGCTTATGTAATCACGAGTTGGACAAGGACTTTCTAAGCATTACTTCAAAGTCAGAAGCCATGAGAAAAAAGATCAATGGATCTGACTTTATAAAAGTTAAAGAAGCACCACAGATAAAAATCAGTTTGCATTCTGTTGTTATCCTCCGAGCCTTGCTTGTTTAATAAATCAGAAGGTATTATTAATAGCAACCATATGTCTACCATGGTGAGATACCACCAAGTGATTTACGTTTGTTATCTCACTTAAGCCTCTGCCTACTCTGTGACATGTGCTTGTGCATTTTTATCCTCATTTTACCGATAAGCATCCAGAGGTTCAGAGACATTAAGTACTATGCCCAGTTAGCATTCACCAGATTTAGGACTTAAATTTAGATCACACTGACTGTGCTTTTGATGTTGTTCCTTTTATCAAATCAGCCTTGCCCCACTGCATGGCTTGAGAGGGATATGATCCTGGTCATGGGATAAAAATTATGAACACACAGGTGTTCTCAACATTTCTTCTTGCTCCTGTCACTAAAGAGGGCAAGGGTGTCCTCTTCCGTTCCACCTTTGCTTTGTGGTTTAACTTCTACCGCAGTTCTATTACATGTGGTGAGAGCAGGGAAAGGAAAACACATTGTGGATGGGAAGGAAAGGAGGTAAGGGAGACAGAAAATAATAAAGTGGAAAAGGGCAGGAGGGGTTGCATGTTGGAGAGTCTGGGAGCTGGAAGTCAGGGACCAGACTGTAGAACGTGGGGCCAGAAAGGGGGCTTTGGAATGTGCAGCTTCACTGCACTGGAGAAACACAAGAAAAGGACTTAGCTCATACTGAAAATAATTTTTGGTTGCAGGCCTGTGTCTGTTGGACTGAGACTTACTCACTTGGGTCATCACTTCATAAACATTTCATTAGCAAGACGTAGACCTGTGTGGCCAAATAATTATGTCTCTTCACAGCTGAACAGAATTACAACTTGCTGCAAACTTTAACATATATGCTTTCTTTTATTCTTCACCCCAACCAGTAAGATAGTTGTTGTCCTTGTTCTGTTGGTCAATCCTGCATTATTAAAGAAATTTCATAGAAAATTAGATAGTCCCTGAGAGTAAGAAACATTTTCCCCAAGAGTGGGGGGAGCAAAGCCATTGGTGGCTTTTCCTGCAATGTCATAGGGGGAGTTATTCCTACAGAATAGTGTTACTAATAACTGCTGCTATTTATTGAGCTCTGCTCAGTAAATAAAGGCATGGTGAATGCATTATCTCATTCAACAACCCCTGAAATTTTCCAAAGGAGATATTGCTCTCTTTTCCCATTTTACAGATGAGAAAATTGAGACTCCCAGATGGTAAGTGTATTAGTTTCCTGGGCCTGCCATAACAAAGTACCACAAATTGGGTGGCT
>NW_007729431.1:20873-22237 GCF_000696425.1 Galeopterus variegatus | reverse complement strand
GTAAGTGTATTAGTTTCCTGGGCCTGCCATAACAAAGTACCACAAATTGGGTGGCTTTAACAACACAAACTGATTGTCTCAAAGGTCTGGAAGCTGGAAATCCAAAAATCAAGCTTTTGATTTTTGAAATCAAGCTTTTTTTTGACAGAGTTCTTTCCTTCTAAGAGCTGTGAGGGAGAATCCATTCCATGCCTCTCTCCTAGCTTCTGGTAGCCTCTGGCATTCCTTAACTTGTGGCTGACCATCTTCTCCCTGCGTCTTTCCTCTGTATATGTCTGTGTACAAATTTCTTTTTGTAAGGACACACAGTCATATTGGATTAGGATCTAACCTAATGACCTTAACTTGATCATATGCAAAGATACTATTTCCAATAGGGACTTGAGCATCTCGGGAGGGCAGGACCACAATTCAACCCATAAAAGTAAGTACCTGCTCAGCGCACAAGACAATATGTCATATTGGAAATGTATAGCACGGGGCTTGAACTGTGGTGCACACAACCTGTTAGCTGTGTGACATTTTGCAAGTGATTTCATCTGTTTCTACTTCAGTTTCCCTATCTGTTAAACGACAACAACAATAATACCTATTCATAGGGTTGTTGCCAGAATCAAGAAGATGAAGAGTAAAGTGTCTGGCACAAAGTCATTGCCTAATAATTTCCTTTCTAAGCTCTATTTTTCCATAGGAAATCTCTGAGTTGTGGCCTGTCTCAGCCTCCCTCCTTTAAGGAAGAGGCAAGGAAGAGGAAAAGGATCAGCCAGCTACTCTGGAAGAAACCACTCACTTCATATAGACTCAGCCCTACTTCTGATTCTCTTTCAATGCTGATTCTTTGCAAAGCTGCTTAATTTTCTAAGAAGCTGAAATTGCAAAGCTGGTGTCTATATTAACTTATGAAATGAAATGAGAATTTAGAAGGTGAAGAGGTGACAATAATAACCATCAAGTGTATGAGAGGCCAAATTTTATGCAGGCAGGAGGCCAGATCATTTCTAATTTTATTGGGAATAGGATACAAGAAAATGGGCTCACATTTCTTCAAGAAGAATTTAGATAAGACAGGCCTTGCTTGTAGTGGTGTTGACCTTGGGCTGCTCTGGGAATGGAATGAAATTGATTATTCTTATAATTTCACCTCTCTCTTCACCTGTTGCCAGGGATCCACTGTTTCCAGGCTTCCCCACTAGCATTGCCAACTCTGAGCAGAGTGAAATGGACAATTCCTCCCAATTAGCGTTCATTCACAAATATTTATTGAGCACCCACAGCATTAGTGTAGACTAGCTGCTGTAACATTTCCAAATGCTGTAACATTTCCAAAAGCTCGGTGGTCTAACTCAATAAAAGTTTATTTCTCG
>NW_007729431.1:15688-20095 GCF_000696425.1 Galeopterus variegatus | reverse complement strand
TCCAAATGCTGTAACATTTCCAAAAGCTCGGTGGTCTAACTCAATAAAAGTTTATTTCTCGGGCCGACCCCGTGGCTCACTCGGGAGAGTGCGGCGCTGGGAGTGCAGTGGCACTCCCACCGCGGGTTCGGATCCTATATAGGGATGGCCGGTGCGCTCACTGGCTGAGTGCGGTGCGGGCGACACCACACCAGGGGTTGCGATCCCCTTACTGGTCACGAAAAAAGACAAAAAAAAAAAAAGTTTATTTCTCTTTCAACATATGTCCAACATGAGTGCTCTTGAGGAAGATGTTCTCCAAGGTAGCTCTCCTCCAAGTAGCAAATTGAGGGACCCGGAGTCCTTCCATCTTCTGAGTCCTCCATTCAACCAGAAGGTGAGAAGTCATGGGGATTGTACTTGGGGGGGAGGGGGTTAGTGGACAGGCTGGAAGTGATGACAGCCCTTCTGACCACATCCCACTGGCCAGAATGCAGTCATGTGACCCCACCTACTGCAAAGGAGGCTGGGAAGTGTGGTCTGCATGGGAAAAAGAGGAAAAGGCAGAATACTAGCCAGTCTCTGTGGCAAAAGTGTTATGAGAAATAGCTGTTCTCTTCCTTGTGTTTCCTGTAGCACTTTGTACATTTATTTAACAAATGTTTATTTATACATAGACTGAGCCACATCACATGTTAGGCATGGAGACTAACCCAACAAGGCCACAGCAACTGAACTGCATCACTGACTTATCACATTACTTTGTGTTTGCTTCTTCACTCATTTGTAGCAGTCACCTTAGGTGTCACATCTATATCCCACTGTCCCCTTTTCCCCTCTATGCATATCTTTCAACTGCTGAGGATTTTCTCTTGCTACACAAGCTCAAGAAACTAATGTCCTCAAGGATCAGCTCTCAAACAATGCCTGATGGGAGTAAGTGTGTATCCTTCAGCCAGGTAATTCTGAGCTGTGTCCGTATAGCCTCCCAGAGTCTCCCTGGCTTAATAAAGCTCCAGTAACCCGCAGCACTAGCTGGCTTGATAATGCACTCTTCCATTGGCTGCATCACTTCCTCACTCCCTTACTGGTATTTCCCTTCACCTCCCAGATAAGCTACTTGCACCCAAATCCTTATCTAAGGGCCTGCATCTGGGGGCATCCAGACTCAGTGTCTTTGCCCTCAGGGTGTTTGTTTCTTCAGAGAGGGACTTTCTCTTATCCTTATTTTCCGAGAGCCCAGAGTAGGTGCTCATTTGTTGATACAAAAAGCTCAGTAAAATATGTGGCCCGGTCTAGACCTGGTACTCTCTGCTGGGATGCAAAAAACACCAAATGAAAGAAGCTGTGCTATTTCTGCAGGTGACAAGTTGAGGTTCCAGCANTCAAACAATGCCTGATGGGAGTAAGTGTGTATCCTTCAGCCAGGTAATTCTGAGCTGTGTCTGTATAGCCTCCCAGAGTCTCCCTGGCTTAATAAAGCTCCAGTAACCCGCAGCACTAGCTGGCTTGATAATGCACTCTTCCATTGGCTGCATCACTTCCTCACTCCCTTACTGGTATTTCCCTTCACCTCCCAGATAAGCTACTTGCACCCAAATCCTTATCTAAGGGCCTGCATCTGGGGGCATCCAGACTCAGTGTCTTTGCCCTCAAGGTGTTTGTTTCTTTAGAAAGGGACTTTCTCTTATCCTTATTTTCTGAGAGCCCAGAGTAGGTGCTCATTTGTTGATACAAAAAGCTCAGTAAAATATGGGGTCTGGTCTAGACCTGGTACTCTCTGCTGGGATGCAAAAAAACACCAAATGAAAGAAGCTGTGCTATTTCTGCAGGTGACAAGTTGAGGTTCCAGCATGTTGAACTTGGGGTCCTGAGAACTTGAACTTGAATTTGAGAACTAGCATCTCCAGATTAACTTCCAGCTAAGCTTCATATCAATCATCCCACTACCTACTTTAAAAAAAAAAGAAACTCCTCCTGCAGTCCTTGCAAGGATCTCAAACCCAAATTCTTGATCTTGCTCTCTTACCCCCCTTGTCTTAATTCAGACACCACCTTGTGAGCGAGACCTTCTCAGCAGGCCTCTTGCCTCAGCCCTCCTTATTCTTGCCTGCTTAGCACTTTTCATCATCTCATAAACTATGTATTTAATTTAAACTTATTAATTCATCTGCCTCTTGCCTCTAGAATTTAGGTTCCACGAAGGCAGGGGTTTTCGTCCGCTCCATTCACTACTGCATGCCCAGTATCTAAAACAATGTCTACTGCATAAAAAGGCTCTCAAGAAATTATTTGTTAAGTGACTGCATGAATTTGTTTAATAAATTGAAGTGTACGTTTTCAGTGAACCACTAGAAATATGAGGCTAGAGCTTGAAAGAGAGGCTCTAACTAAACTGTGGTGCCATGATATGGGCTGAATTGTGTCCCACCAAATTTCACGTGCTGAAGCCCTAACCCCCAGTGTCTCAGAATTTAATCATATTTGGAGATAAGGCCCCCCCCCCGGCTTTATTAAGGTTAACTGACATGTAAAAATGTATATACTTACTGGTGTACATGATATTTTGATATATGTATACACTGTGAAATGATTATATTAAGCTAATTAACATATTCATCACCTCACATTGTTATATTTTTGCAATGAGAACTTTTACATCCACTCTCTTAGCAATTTTCAAGTATGCAATGCATTATTATTAAGTGTAGTCACCATGTGTACAACAGAGCTCCAGAACATATTCATCCTAACTGAAATTTTATACCCTTTGACCAGCCCCTCCCCTTTCCCCACCACCCAGGTCTTTAAAGAAGTGATTGAGTTAGAACGGGGATCTAGACCAATAGCCTGGAGTCCTTATAGGAAGAAATCAGGGACATGCATGCACAGAGGAAAGGCCATGTGAGGACACAGCAAGAAGGTGCCAATTGCAAACTAGGAAGAGAGGCCTCAGAAGAAACCAAACCTGATGACGCTTTGAACTGGAACTTCCAGCCTCCAGAACTGTGAGAAAATAAATTTCTGTTGTTTAAGTCATCCAGTCTGTGTCATTTTGTTATGTCATTTTGTTGGTTTCATGTTGCTATAACAGAATACCTGAGAATGGTTACTTTATAAAGAAAAGAGGTTTATGTAGCTCACAGTTCTGCAGGCTGGGAAGTTCAAGGGCTTGATGCTGGCTTCTGGCCGTGAATTTTATGCTGCTTTATAACATGGCAGAAGGCCAAAGAAGAAATGGACATGTGGGAAGGGATAGAACATGAGGGGCGGCTTTGCTTTACAACAGCTGGCTAACTAATCCGGTCTGAGACCAAGAACTGCACCAAGCCACCCACAAGGGCAGAGCCCCCGTGACCCAAATGCCCCCTATTAGGCCCCACCTCATTATTACCCCATTGGGAATTAAAGTCCCAACATGAGTGTTGGTGGGGACACTCAAACCATAGCATTAGCCCCAGAAAACTGATACATGCAACATCCAGAGAAATGAAAACTGGAACAAGGGCAGCGAGAAGGGTCTCTGCAAAGAAGAGAGGGCAGAGAAAAAAGAACAGTGGTAAGCATGGCTCTCGGGAAGTGCCCTTGGTGGGACAGGTGGTGAAGGAGAGAGAAGCAGGAGGAGGAATCAGCCACGAAAGAAATGGTCAGAAAGAAGGGAGATGGCCAAGAGGGGAAATACCCACGCGCTCAGGATCTTCATCAGTTCTCATTTTTCCTGTTTCCCTCTAACTAAGGAATAACTTTTGCTTGTGCCATTTCTTTTCATTAAGATACACCTTAAGAATGTTTTAGCTTTGTTAATGATAAAATCTCTGGAAATATTTATTTGATATACAATTTGTTTTTTAAAAAATTACATTAAATGCCATAAAAATTATCTCCTTCTGGAAACATAATAAAATGAGTATTTACACTGGAACCCCTTCCTTTTTTCTATAGCAGAAATGAGCACCTACCACGTGTGCTGCCTGCCTGCCTGCTTGTGAATTTCCACTGAGCGATTATGTAATCTTTTTTATTTTTTCTTTTCTAAAAATGATCCCATGTTTCTGAAAAAAGCTACAATAGTCATCTTTGGCAATTATAAAAATTTCCCCAGATTATGACATTCATTTCCACATCTGGCAAGGAGAAAGCAGCAGGAAGTCACATGTGCCCTGAAGCCTCATTATAACCTCTGTCATTATTTTCTGAAAGCATTTCCAAGGGTTCAATGGTGGGGACACAGGAGTCTTTTGGGGTGACCATAGATTTTGGAGTTTTTCTTTTGTCTTAGTGGCAGTGATCTGTATGAGCAGCCTTGGGAATTTGACAAGATGGGATGCTGAGGCCTGGAGTTCCCAAAACAGTGGCTACTAAACAAAGGCACTGTTCTTTGACTAGAGAATGCATCGCCTAATATTTTAAAATAGAATTTTTTGGGGC
>NW_007729431.1:13362-14852 GCF_000696425.1 Galeopterus variegatus | reverse complement strand
AAAAAAAAATAGAATTTTTTTCATATTACTTTAAAATTTTAGAGCTGGGAACATTTTTTTAATGTTCACCAGCCCCTTTATTTGGATTAATTGATTTATTTTTAGAGCTGGTTTAGCAAGATGATTAAAAGGGTTCACGGTAGGTTGAGACACACCTGAGTGCTAATTCTCACTCTGCCACTGACTAATTGTATGCTCTTGAAAGAGCCATTCAGACTCTGAATTTTCTGATCTATAAAAGGGAAATAATAAAACCATTGATGTCAATGTTATTGTACGGATGAAGCATGATAATGAATGGCCCAGGACACAGTCTGCATTTGGAAAAGCTTATCCGTTACTGTCATTGTTTGAAACAATTTATGTTTCTGGGGCAGTCAGCTCTTGCTGTTAAATGTAGTAAAAGTCATCTTGCTCTACTGACAAGAATACTTCAGTGATCACTTCTGTTTTTGGCAATCACAGAAGGGGATGTCAATCTACTGGCCCGGAAAAGGGGAGAAAGTCTTTTGAATTAAGATTATTTGCATGGCCAACAGTTTAAGTCCAGGTTCTTTCTCTGAACCACACCGAATTTATAACAGAAAGGCAGAGAATGTGGGCTTTCCCTACATAAACAAATGTTCTAAAATAGATCATTAGAGAAGAGGAAACTACTTCAGTCTTTCTCCAGGATTCTCCCCCAGGCATAATTTATGTTGGTTCTGGCAAACACAAACCCTTGATCCAGCCACAACAGCTGGCAGAGATATATTTACTACTCATCCAGGACCAACATTTAATTTATTACCAGGAGCCCAGGGAAACTACAATGTTCCATAACATCTTTCCTCAGTAGTTATTTGTGTGTGTGTAGGTGGGGGTAGGGGAGGTGGAAAGCCTCCTCCTTTTTAGCCAACAGCTTTGCTCACCATTGTAATAAAAATCTTTGTATTTTAAAGCTACTGGCTTTCATTTAAAACTTAAGGAGATCAAATTTGCTGTTGATATCAAAGTCCCATCTATAAAACAGTATATAGTGTAGAAGTGTGGTTTTTAAAAACCAATGGATAAAAATATATTTTTGAGTATGAATTTTTGATAACTTTTTCTATTTATTATTCATAAATCATATTCGTGTACTTCTACAGTAATATATCATAAAACATGTGCAAGAAATACAAATTTTAAAGCATACTAGTAAACTAAGTAAAAGTAAAGTTTTAATACTTTCTTTCTACATCTGGTCTATATACTCACAGCCATTCCAATTAAAATCCCAGCAGCTTTTTGGTTTTTGCTCTGTTTCTTTAAAGAAGGTGGTGAGCTCTTTAAAAAATTTATAGGGGTAATATATGGAATTTATACAGAAATTTTCGAAGAAAAAGAACAAAATTTAAATACTTCTACCAATAGATATCAAGATATTACTTTTTAAAATAAAGCTACAGTATGGGTATAAGTCTGAACAACTCATTCAGTTGAAAAGAATAGAAAACCCAGAATAGACC
>NW_007729431.1:8161-12850 GCF_000696425.1 Galeopterus variegatus | reverse complement strand
TCCCTGGAAGATGGGCAGAAATAACAAACAGGAGGTGACCATTGAGTTGGGTCTTGAAAGACGACTAGTTTTTTAGATAGCCAATAGGGAGCAAAGAAATTCTAGGTAGGAAAGTAGAGAAACTGCTATGTGCAGGGGCATAGAAGCACATCATACTAAAGAAAGCCGAGGGAAGGTGAGTGGCTCAGTGACATCTGGAGAGAGTGTGCAGCACTTAAGCCTGGAGAAGAGACATGGCACCATCATAAGAAGGGCCTTGAATGCCAAGACAAGGAGAGGGAACTTTATCTTGTGGAAGAGATACGATCAAAGGCCACTCTGGGGGCAGTGTGGAAGGTGAGTTGGAGGAGAAGATACTAAAGGAATATTAATTTGGACACTTATAATAGTTCACAGAGGAGATGATAGGAATAGAAACTAAAGAAACTGGTAGCGATAAAGGAGGAGAGGATGGTTCTGAAGGCTTACAATGGAGGAGTTAAGAAGATTCTGTGGTCTGTGCATTTGGGGTGGGGAGGGAGCAGGATGGTATATAAGTGTAGGATATATTACAAAGCAGCGTTCAGACTCTGCAAAGAGTAGATTTTTGGTGCTGTGGAGGATTTCCTTGGGAGATCATGTATATCAGCTGCTGCTTAACTTTCATTAACTTCCCATTTACAGTATATTATATTTATGTTCCAACGTTTCACCTCTCTCTGTACTCCTTACCCTTTACCAAGTGACTTCTCCGTTCTTTTCACTAAAGCAGCAGTCTATTTGTCCATCCCTTGAATCTGAGCTTGACTACTTGATTTGCTTTGGCCAATAAAATGAGATGGAAGTGACAGTACCATCTGGCATATTTCTGCCTGGCCGTGCTTGCTTCTGCCATCATCATAAAGTGGACTTACTTGGGCTGGGACGCTTAAGATGATGAGACTCTGAAGATGATCAGAGCTTCTCCGAACAACAAGTTCTAGCCAAGCCCATCTTAGAGCAGAGTCCCCAGTTGACCTGCAGACACATGAGAGAGCATAGCCAAGATGAACCAAGAACAGCCAAGATCAACTGAGCACAGGAAAACTCAACTAAGTATGGCCAATATTAAGCAAGCACAGCCACAATTAACTGAGCATAGCTGTGATTAACTGAGCACAGCCACGATTAACGGAGCACAGCCACAATTAACTGAGCACAGCCAAGATCAAGCAAATACAGCCATGATCAATTGACTACAAATAGGATCATACAAGCACAGCCCAGATAGTCTATTCCAGCTGATCCATAAACAATTGGTTGTTGCTTTCAGCCACTGACATGCAGGGTGATTTGCGATGCAGCAATAGCTAACCCGTATTCCATCACTCCTCAGATGAAGCTTTTAACTCCTGAACATGATCTACAATACTCTGATCATCTGCCTCTTATTGAGCTTTATCTTCTACATCTTCTTAGTTTTCTAAGCTCTAGCCACACTGGACTTTTCTCAATTCTCCAACACATTGTGTGCTCCACATTCCAAGAGTCTGCATGTCCCTTTGTTTGGGGTGCCCTTCATCTCCTAGTATCCTAATCTGGTACACATGGTTAATTTCTATTCATTTTTCAAAACTCAGTTCAAAATTTCTTTCCCCAGGGAAGCCTTTTCTGATCTTTATGCCTAAATTAGCTCCTCCCATTGCATATTTTCTGTAGTGTTCTGGGTTTTTTTGTTTGTTTTTTATTCACAGCTTTTATCATAATTGTAATTGGTGATTGTCTATATAATTAGTTGCAAACTCTGTGAAGGTAAGGATTATGCCTATCTTCTCTCTCTAACATAGTGCAATGGCTCAAAAAAAAAAAGTTGAATGAATGAATGGATGGATGGGGTTATTTGAAGTTCTAGTCTCTGACGAACTAACCGAAGAGTCTATCTGTAAAATTCCTGAAATAATAAACTCAGGGACATGTTCAGCTAAGTTTTCTAGCATCTGCTGTGGAGGAAAGGAGACAGGAAATCCGCCTGAGTGGATACACTCGCCAAGAAATCTTCACAGCTGTCACAATGTTTCTGCCATCAAAGCAGGGACTGAAGGAACCACAAGAGAAGGGAGCTAGTGCCAACTTCTGGGGAACTTTCAGGACCAAATTTGGTGAAAGATTCTTACAAGCTTCTCTGCTTGCACCTGCAGTTGCTTGTAGGCACAAGATGTTTTGCTCAAATAATCCCACCCACAATTACCCAAATGAGTGCTTTGGGGTGCTGTGCTGTTTTTAACTCAAAGTTTATCAAATCCTATGTTTTCTACAACTTCTCTTTCTCTCGGAATTGTCGCTGTTAGGATATCAATTTGAATGAAGAAACTTTTGCAATTTCTGTTGCAAAAATAGCTGGGTGACTACTTTATCAACATCTTTGGTGCCAACAGTGGGAGTTTCAAAGAGGAGAGAGCTCTGGCCTTGTGCTTTGGACTATTCTTTCTTTTACTCATTTATTTCTTCATTCTTTCTCTTGATGCATTTTTTTTTTTTAAAGATGACCAGTAAGGGGATCTTAACCCTTGACCTGGTGTTGTCAGCACCACGCTCACTCAGTGAGCTAACCTGCCATCCCTATATGGGATCCGAACCCGTGGCCTTGGTGTTTTCAGCACTGCGCTCTCCCGAGTGAGCCACAGGCCAGCCCTCTCTTGATGCATATTGACCAAGAGCCTAATCTGTGCCAGAAACTACATAAAGAAGGAAAATAAATACCAAACTGTCAGATTTTTGTGAAAATAACATGAAATTAGAAATTTGAAAGCTCATGGTACATATTAGATATTCAACATTTCTCTCCATGGCCCCAAAGCCCTAAATTTTCTGGTCCCTTCTTACCTCTCAGACCTAATTTTCTACCATTCTTTCTCCACCACCCTCTCTATTTTTAAGACACACTGACCTCTTTTCTGTTGCTAAACATGCCAAGTNACAAGATGTTTTGCTCAAATAATCCCACCCACAATTACCCAAATGAGTGCTTTGGGGTGCTATGCTGTTTTTAACTCAAAGTTTATCAAATCCTATGTTTTCTACAACTTCTCTTTCTCTCGGAATTATCGCTGTTAGGATATCAATTTGAATGAAGAAACTTTTGCAATTTCTGTTGCAAAAATAGCTGGGTGACTACTTTATCAACATCTTTGGTGCCAACAGTGGGAGTTTCAAAGAGGAGAGAGCTCTGGGCTTGTGCTTTGGACTATTCTTTCTTTTACTCATTTATTTCTTCATTCTTTCTCTTGATGCATTTTTTTTTTTTTAAAGATGACCGGTAAGGGGATCTTAACCCTTGACCTGGTGTTGTCAGCACCACGCTCACTCAGTGAGCTAACCTGCCATCCCTATATGGGATCCGAACCCGTGGCCTTGGTGTTTTCAGCACTGCGCTCTCCCGAGTGAGCCACAGGCCAGCCCTCTCTTGATGCATATTGACCCAGAGCCTAATCTGTGCCAGAAACTACATAAAGAAGGAAAATAAATACCAAACTGTCAGGTTTTTGTGAAAATAACATGAAATTAGAAATTTGAAAGTTTGTGGTACATATTAGGTATTCAACATTTCTCTCCATGGCCCCAAAGCCCTAAATTTTCTGGTCCCTTCTTACCTCTCAGACCTAATTTTCTACCATTCTTTCTCCACCACCCTCTCTATTTTTAAGACACACTGACCTCTTTTCTGTTGCTAAACATGCCAAGTTTGTGCAATTTCTGTTCTCTCTTCCTGAAATACACTCCCTCCACATCTGACACCCCTTGCCATTCAAGGCTTAACCCAAATGTCCTCTTCTCACAAAGACTTCACCTGACTGTCCCAGATCCATCCACAACTGTTCTCTGCTATACCTCATGTTTTGTTTTATTTTGTTTTTTAACTCTACTTATCGCTGATGAAATAATCGTATTTTCTTTATGTGCTAACTTTTTAATTGTCTGCCTCCTCCACTGGAATATAAGCATCCAGGGGAAGAGGGATGCTGGCTTTCTGTTTACAGCTGTAGCCCAAACGAGGCCTGGGACACGGTAGACCTCAACAAATGTCTGCTGAATGAGTTGTATTTCCAAAGAATCAGTGGGCCATTGCATTGACACTTCTATGTTGTATAAACAAATGCATATAAAACCTGCACAGGTGAGCCTGACTTAGATGGAGGAAAGGTTGGGTACTGATAATTCAGTTGCATCTAAGTATGAAAACTGAGTTGAAGTGACTGTAACAGTCAAATGTGCAGAATGATTGTGTGCCCAATTAACATATTTTAATAAATTCAGTCTCTCTAGTAATAAAAACTACAAATTTTAATAATAATGGTGGCCTGATAAGGAGGCAAATATATATGTATATATTTTTAATGATATGAACTCACCCATATCTCCTGCTGACACTGAATTGATTCAGAAATTCTGAATCTGTACCCAAAGCCTTAATAATGTTCACCATTTAGTCTAAGAAACTCAAAATGGATGTTTGCAAAGATAAAATGATAAGGAATTTTATCCAGCAAAAAATTTTAAAAGATAAATAAATAAATTAATAAATTAATGGAAATAAGTCAAAAGTTCAATCCTTTTCAATTGAGGATTCGGTGAAGTTAACTGTGGTACATCCATGTGTTAAAATGCAGGGCAAAAAAATGGCGGCGGGTCTGGAGCACCCGTGTCGGGAAACAGCGCGATCCTGAGTGCTGT
>NW_007729431.1:6059-7093 GCF_000696425.1 Galeopterus variegatus | reverse complement strand
GTGGGAGTGCCACCACGCTTCCAAGTGGCGCACTGTAGCAGTGCGCCACCGGGCCGGCCCCTAAACGTACTAATTTTTTAAAAAATGTCTACAAAATTGTGTGTGCCATAAATCCCATTTTTGTAAAAGAAAAAAGCAGTGAATAGAAAAAAATGTTGGGAGAACACACATTAAAAATTTAATAGCAGGTACTGTTGTATGGTGGCATTACTGATAATTTCATTTTGGTGTTGTTTCCCTATGTTTGGCAAATTTTTATTTTATGCATATATTGCAGTTGAAATTAGAAATAACATTACCATAAGTACTATAAAATCTAAAAGGGTATCTAAAATGACTCCAAGGTTTTATCCATTTAATAAAATGACTGGCATAACTGACCCAGACTTTTGGTCCTGTGACCACCAAAGAATGATTTGAGTAAACCGGTCAGTCTCCAGCCCCTCTTGGTTGTGGTGAGCAGAGCTGAAGGAAAACACTGGAATAAGCTGATGATGCCCAATCTCTCTATGCTAAGTGTTTACCTGGCCCTGTCTGTGCCAGGCCTGTAGGTGCTGATGTGGGAAGTCAGAGCGTGGCTTCATGAAGCTGCTAGTCCTGTAAAAGACTGGCCAATAAAGCGGCTGTTACAATGCCCTGTGCCAAGTGATGGGACAGGGTAAGCAGATAGAGCTTTGAAGATACAGAGAATGGGCCTTTATTTATTGTTTGTTTGTTTGATTTTAAATTTTATTTTATTTTATCACTATATAGTGTGGTTGATTTTTGTGTCCCTTTACTGAATCCTCCCTCTCCCTACCCTCTCCCCCTCCCTCCCATCAACCTCATATCTATTCGCTTGTTTTAACAACTTCAAGGAATTGTGATTGTTGTGTCTTCTTCTCATCCCCCAGTTTGCTTGTGTATTTATTTCTTTATTTTTAGCTCCCACAAATAAGTGAGAACATGTCTCTTTCTGTGCCTGACTTGTTTAACTTAATATAGTTTTCTCTAAGTCCATCCATGTTGTTGTGAATGGCAGTATTTCATTCTTT
>NW_007729431.1:3835-4293 GCF_000696425.1 Galeopterus variegatus | reverse complement strand
TTTTCACAATGTTGATTCTTCCAATCCAAGAGCATGGGATACCTTTCCATCTTCTTGTGTCTTCTTTAATTTCTCTCAGCAATGGTTTGTAGTTCTCACACATCCATGGTTAACTTTACTCCTAAGTATTTTATTTTTTGGAGGCTATTATAAATGGGCTACCTTTTTTGATTTCTTTTTCTGCATGTTCACTATTGGAGTATAGAATTGCTACTGATTTTTGTGTGTTGATTTTGTATCCTGCAACTTTGCTGAAATCATTTATCAACTCTAAGAGTTTTTTTGTGGAGGCTTTAGGCTGTTCGATATATAGGATCATATCATTTGCAAACAGGGACAGTTTGACTTCATGTTTTCCAATCTGGATACCCTTTATTTCCTTCTCTTCTCTGATGGATCTGGCTAGTACTTCCAACACTGTGTTGAATAGGAGTGGTGAGAGTGGGCATCCTTGTTCC
>NW_007729431.1:0-319 GCF_000696425.1 Galeopterus variegatus | reverse complement strand
CTTTCTTAGATTTTCTTCAATGTTTTAAATTCTTTTTTCTTTTCTTTTCTTTTCTTTTTTTGTCCACCTGTGTTATTTCAAACAGCCCATCTTCAAGGTCAGATATTCTCTCTTCTGCTTCTTCAAGCCTGCTGGTTAAACTCTCTGTTGTGTTTTTGTTTCATTGAATGAATTCTTCAGCTCGGCAAGCTCTGCTACATTCTTTTTCAGGGCATTGAGTTTCTTGTACATTTCTTCTTTCAGGTCCTGTATACTTTCCCTCATTTCATCATGTTGTCTAACTGAGTTTTCTTGTATCTCATTTAGTTTCCTTAGAATT
>NW_007729430.1:235886-240482 GCF_000696425.1 Galeopterus variegatus | reverse complement strand
TGGGTGGCTTAACAACAGACAATTATTTTCTCACAGTTCTGGAGGCTGGAAGGTCGAGATCAGGATGCCAGCATGGTCGGGTTCTGGAGGGTCCTCTTCCAGGTTGCACATGGCAGGGACATCAAGAAAGATCTCTCTCTTCCTCTTCTGATAAAGACACTAATCCTGCCAGATCAGGGCCCACCCTTATGACCTCATTTAGCTGTAATTACTTCCCTACAGGCCCTGTCTCCACATGTAGTCATATAAGGGGTTAGAACTTCAACATATAATTTGGGGAGACACAAACAGTTGGTCTGTAACAATGTCTAGGACCAATTCTTCTGAAAAAATGTCAAACTCTGCCCATACCCCAGATTTCATACCACTCAATCCAATACTTCCACCCTCCCTTGTATCTGATCTGCCACATGCCATGATCAGCAGTTTCCATAGCAGGAACACAGAGGAGACACCTGACTAAAGAAGGAGTTGCTGAATTGCTGATATTGAGTAACACTCCTGAGTTCTGACCCCTGGCTCCCCTTGACCTCTAATTCCTGAGGGCTCCCTGACTCTTGGCTCATCTGACTTCTGATCCCTCTGCAGCCCAACAGTTGGCCTTTGAGCACCACTCTCATGTTTGGCTCTGATCTTCTGTTCCCTGTTGGACCCCAGCCCCCAGCCCTGCTTCCTGTGACATGTGCCCGGCACCCAATCACATGTGGTCTCACTGAGATGACTCGTCTGGATGCCCCTTCCCATTGTGTCTCCTCACAGAGCAGCCACCCCTGGCCCTGCTGTAACACCTGCCATGGTGTCCCTGTGGAGTAGCATCTACACATCCCCTCCAAGAGGTTGGTGGCCAGGCCCATTCCCAGGATAGTAAGGTGGATGAGCTCTGCACCAAATTTATGAATAGAACATCCCTGCCTTCAACTATCTTCATCTACTGCATCATCAAAGACTATTTATGGAAAACCCACACTGAGCCAAGTGGATGGAGGTTTCTAGCTCTTGTCTCAGGATTACTGCATAGCCATCATCTACAAGAAAGGGAATAAACATGCCAAGGGGGCAGCTTGAGAGAGTTGCCTCTGGTGCCTGGCCCTGAAACAAAACGAGGCCCACTGAGGGCACCAGCATCCCTAAGTCAAAAGCTAGAAAGAACCAAGAAAGAAAAGAGATAGGAAGTGAAAGGAAAAGAGTGAAGAGAAGTAAAGGAAAGAGAAAGAATCAAGAGTAAAAAAATAAATACGTGGCAAAGGGTGGTAGACCCAGCACAGGTTCACTGCATGAGAACCCCTGATGTGCATAAAGAAGACAATCAAACTTTCAGCATGTCAGGGTCTTTACTTAGGAATCAACCAACTCTGTACACAAAGCGGCAGGTTTAGGCATCAGCATAGAGTTGGTCAACCAGTCCAATACCAGTGCTCAAGAAGTTTTAATGGCGGTCAACATGCACTTTATTTTGTATGGGCAGTCACTGTGTTAAGTGCATTATTACTTTTAATCCTTGCAAAAACCTAGGAAATAGAAACTATGATTAGTTTCCATTTTACATATAAGAAAATATATTTTTATCTATTCCTTGCCATGTGAAAATATCTTGCCATGATCACCCACCCATTAAGTGACAGACAGAACAAAACCTCCATTCTGTCTGACACCAAAAGCCAGCTATTGACCATTACATTTATTTTTAAACCAGGGTTTAGGGAATATTATCATTCAGCAGGAAATGCTTAAGGGTGAGGAGGGAGGATTTAAATGTGTAAAAGAAAACGGCTTCAAGGAAACACTGAGAGACAGGTGGTTGAAATTCTGAACTCTTCTCCTAAGCACTCAAGTTCGAAATTCAATTTCCTGGCACCTTCTTTGACTGTGAAAATGTTCTCTCTCTCCAGAACCAGGATTCGTTCTGGAATGTCACTTCAAAAGCATTGTTCCCTTCCTCACAAGAGGGTGTCTGGCACCCTCGTTCAGGACAGCATCTTTTTGAGATATCCACATAATTGTGAAAATTAAGGCATTTCCAATTTCTGCCATTACGTAGACATCACTGTGCTATAGGTAAATGTTTGCTGGCAAAACTATGTCAGTCAAGGACTTCCTGAAACACTTTTACCTCCTCCTTAGCTGAGGCTCCAGCACCACACCCCAGGTGTGTCACCTTATAGTATTTGCAAGTCCTCTGAGAAATAAATTCAGGGTGGCCACGCACATCTTGTGAACTTGACTCCATGCCAGTTCTAATAGAGAGCTAACTGCTGCGCAGCCTCGGTGTGGAGCCAAGTAGAACCATATTGATGGAATCCTGGTCCCTGGAGGGTCGTGAATCTCTAAAGACCCTCAGACACAGAATTCCAAAAAAGGATCTAGATTTCAGCTGTCTGACAAGATTGCCACTCAACACGTGTGTCTATTCAGTCTTCATAATGTGGCTAGTCCACATCAGGAAGTACTCTAAGTGTAAGATACATGCCAGATTTCTGAGACTAAGTATGAAAAATGAAACGCCTCATTAATAATTTTTGTCATTACTTGATGAGTAAAATAAAATTAGATTTAATTTTATCTGTTTCTTTTTACCTTTTTAGTGTAGCTCCTAGAAAATTTTAAATTACGTATGTATAATCACATTCTATTTCTACTGGATAGCCCTGCTCTAAACAGTCTGACCAATGACAGGGCCCTGGGTCTTTATAAAATCTCAACAAGAGTTCCAGTCAAGATGGTGGAATAGACAGTTCCCAGTGTCACTCTCTCCCACAAATCAACCAATTTACAACTATAAACATGTAACATCAGCCAAGCTTGGGCCACCAGAGCCCAGGGGAAGAGGAGGAGAGATGTACAGAGTTCATGAAGGCAGGAGAAACCATGATGAGAGAAAGAAAAAGCTGCTCTGAGCATTTTGTGCTGTGGCCACTTTAAGGCTGGAGCAGCTGAGCACATGGAACAGGAGCCAGCAGAAGCTGCAGCTGTGCCCTTCAGATGAAGTTACTTGGAGGCAGCAGGGGAGAAGAAGGCCCTGATGGCCCCCAGAACAGCAAGACCGCTAAATAGGGTTCCCATGGACCCACGTGGGAGTGAGGAGCCAGAATAACTGAAAAAAGGGAGCCATTAGGAGGCTGGTGAGTCATCGCAAGGGACCAGCACAGGGCCCATCCCATGGAAAGTGTTTGGAGCATGGGAGGTTGGGGAGACAGGCCCACCGGGAAACACTGGGACACAGCAAGGACAGCCAACCCACCCTCCAATCAGTGCAGGACCACTCAGAGGAGACTGGTAGGGAATGCAGAATTGCATGGGATGCAGTTTGTGAAAAAACTCAGGCCCAGATCAGTTTCCACACAACCCAGATCTGCCAGGTCTCTGGAGAGCCGGAAGTACCCATAAGGTCAACCATTAAATTCTGAGTGGCACAAAAAGCCTTCCCTAGGGAAACAGCAGCAAAGCAGTACTCTAACTCAACCACAGAGCTCAAGTACTGGTTCCCACAGGAAGTTCCCCCATTTTAGAAGTAAGCAGAGGACAAAAAATTAGTTCTCACCCAGGCACACCACCAGCACCTTGAGGCCTGCCTGGGAACCGGAGACTTGGAGCCAGGGACCGGAAACCCCTCCCACACCCAGGCACACTGTGCCAGTATCTCAGGGCCCACCCAGGGACCTGGGGCATGGAGAAAGGGACCAGACCCTCCTCCCACAATCAGGCACACAGCACCAGTGACTCCAAGCCTGCCTGGGGACCTGAGGCATGGAAAAAGGGACTGGAACCCCTCCCATAACCAAGTATACATGCCAGCACCTCAGGGCCCGTCTGGAGACTCAAGGCATTGAGAAGGTGACTGGACCCCACTCCCACATCCATGCACACTAGGGGACTGGCCACCCCTCCCACAACCAGGCACACCAGCTAGCACCTCGAGGCCCCACCCGGGGACCCAAGGCATGGAAAAGGGGACTGGACCCCCCCTCCCACAACCAGGCACACCACACCAGTGCCTCAGGGCCCATCTGGGGACCTGGGGCATGGAGAAGGACACCAGACCACCCTCCCACAATGAGACACACCACACCAGCACTTTGGGACCTGCCCAGGGATCCAGAGCATGGAGAAGGGGACCAGACCACCCTCCCACAACCAGGCACACCATGCCAGTGCCTTGGGGCCTGCCCAGGGACCAGAGGCATGGAAAAGTGGACCGGACACACCCCACAACCAGGCATACCACCAGCACCAAGGAGCATACCAAAAACATCACCTCCATGTGGGTGGCCCACCACAGCCACCACAATAACCATGGCTGCTGCAAAAGTCACACACCACCACACAGATGGTCCTTCAACCACTGGAGTGCATTGACACAAGGAGAGTCACCAGCAGAGATAAAGAAAAGGAGAGGATGTCTCTTTCCACAAAGCCCATTTCAGAGTGACAGAAGCATCTGCTCTATGATAATATTGGAGGACATGATCACACCTCTCAGCATTGGACAGACCATCTAGGCAACAAATTAACAGAGTAACCATTATTCTTTCAGAAGGACAGAAGAAATCTAGGGTAATTAGAGGAGGGAGGGTGGTGGGAGGGTGGTGGGAGGGTGGT